>NW_006287918.1:61838-63202 GCF_000327345.1 Myotis davidii | reverse complement strand
CAACTGCCACAACAGACGCTGGGAGCAGTTGCAGGACAGAGGCCCGCCCCCAGTGGGCGTGCTCGTGCGTCCTGGCGCGAGGCACCCTGGGAAGGGCCCAGGCTGTCCCTGCAGGAGAGGAAGGAGTGGAGGGAGGGGCGTTGTGAGGCCTCCTGCAGGTCCTCCTCCCAGGAACCTCCCAGCGCCTGTGCAGGGAGCACTTGAGACTTTAAAGTTGCAAACGTGCAGGCCATGCACTTGGCTGCTCCTCGGGAGAGTTTGGGAGAGGCCGGCCTGAAGCACTGTCCTCGGAGGGGCCAGTGCCTTCATGCCCTTGGACTGCATGTCCGTGGTTTCTAGAGAGAGTAGGTCCTTCCTCCTAGAAATCCGGGCGTTGCATTGCACAATTCCGGCCAAGAACTTTAGACCTGGACACACTCTAAGAGACGCCTGCCCCTGACCCCATTCCTCCTGTATTTATTCAGTACGTGGAGGTTTTTCAATAGAGGTTGCTTCACAGATGTTTCCCTTGCAAGATTGTTATTCAAACATTGATCAAGACATGACTGCCGGGGCCAGTTTTCATTGACATAGCAGTTGGTAATAAAACATACATAGTAGCAGAATCAACTCACTTGAGTTTGCCATATTTTCCAAGGAAACTGAAATCATCTGATCCTCTTTCCAGTCATTTGCAAGAGAGGAAAGAGGCAGGAGAAAGACACATCATTGCATTTTCCATTTTGCACAATTTGTGAACTATGCAAAAGCATTACTTCTTTAAAATATTACAAAAGGTAAAAAATTAGATGCTGAACAACATAATACTCTGAGAAACAAAAAGTGGTGATGTCTGGTCTTGCCCTGTAGGCTACAGGGCCTTGCCCTGATGGACTGGAGCAAAGGGGATGGTTTGTCAGGCTGGGCCGGCTGCATCTGCAGGGCTCCCAGAACTGGGTGGAACTTGGGGCCACAGGACTGCTTCCTGAGGAATGATGTGCACACAGCCACCGAGCATGCGGCCTCTGCTGGGTCAGTCCTAATGTCAAACACTGGGTTCCATGTGGCCATAGTTGCCATTATTTCTTCAGGCTGCATGTTCTGAATTTTGTTCAGAAAGTGTAGCCTGTTTTGAAGTCAACCAAGACCAAATAGGGAGCAGGTTGAGGGACCCAGAACTAGGGTGATGGATCAAGAACTGAAATAAAGGGCACATCAGGTGACTTTGGGTGCCTAGAACTTAGGAGAAGGTCATTACCGCTAGTGTGTCTTTAAATTTGTGGGTTTAAATTTGAAAAGAACTGCTGGTTCTCGCCTACCTATCAGAGCCCTCCATGGAATGCCCCCCCAGCCCATTGGTCCTCGGCCCCTCCCCCGCTCCTGAA
>NW_006287918.1:57775-58357 GCF_000327345.1 Myotis davidii | reverse complement strand
GGAAGAAGGGGCCACCCACCCAGCCCCCTGCTGCCCCACCAAGACCTGATCCTCGGGGCCCCCCAGCCCCAGCAGTGGGCGGGCAGCCAGGTAGGCCAGCACACTCCCATGGGAGCCCAAGGCCAAAGGCAACAGGGCCTAGGGCACCACACTGTCCCCACCCACATGGGCCCTTCTCCTTCAGGGGGGCTTTGGTCTTTCAAAGGAAACAGCCCTGAGAGCAGGGCCTCTGACCCTTTGTCCCCATGTGTTCTGGACCTGATCCACTTTCTTCCCCTCTTCTCCCGCTCCCTGTCAAAGGCCCCACATGAAGACTGCTGAGAAGCGGCTGGCTGCGGGGACCCTTGGAGATTCGGTGGCTCCACACGTCCTCACACATGACTCTCTCGGGTGCTCCCCTCTGGCCTCTCCCCTCACATAGTCACAGGGTTCAGGTGGCCCTGACACAGCCGCACCCGTATTAATGCCCCAAACACTGCCCTCAGCATCGCATGCCCTGGAGGTGGGAGCTTTATCCCCTCACACTCCCCCCTCTTCCCTCTCTGCCCAGCGTACACTACCAGGAAGGCTGTACCCAGCGCA
>NW_006287918.1:57373-57648 GCF_000327345.1 Myotis davidii | reverse complement strand
TCCTGAGCTACCTGGACCAGCTGTGCTCCCAGGAAGACTTTGTCACCCAGGTGGGCTGGCTGGCAGCTCCGGGTCTATAAGATCCCAGAGGGAGGCGCTGCAGCACCCAGACCCGGGTTCTCCCAGGCTGATGGGATTGGGCTCTGCTCTTGGTTCCTGAGCTGGGCGTATGAGAGTGTGTGTGTCTGTGTGTGCATGTGTGTATGTGTGTCTGTGTGCATGTGTGTGCTTTGTGTGGGTGTGGTATGTGTGCTGTGCTCATGTGTGTGTATGTG
>NW_006287918.1:54830-55442 GCF_000327345.1 Myotis davidii | reverse complement strand
GGTAGGAGGGAGGGCAGGATCGTTAGGGTGGGATGGGCCTGGGGGGGGGTAGGAGTAGCACCTTTGGGGCATTGTGGGTCTGTTATGAATAAATATAATTTTGTTTGAAAATGCTGTGTCTGTACTCGGGTCTGCGCTGCTCCTTGGAGAGGGGACCTGAGAGGAAGGGAGGATGCGGGAGGTCCTGGGAGCTCTGCATCCACAGGGGACCCTCAGTCCCTCCTCCTGATTGACAGGGACCTCTTCCTGCTCCTGGGAGCACACAGCTCTCCAATCCCAGGGACCCCTCCCACCACTTCTGCTCCCAAGCCAGACTTGTCCTGACCCGAGAGAGAAAGGCTGGGCCTCAGGGGCACCTGTCCCCCTTGGGCCTCCTGCAGGAGGAGCATCCTCTGTCTCATGGGTGATTGAAAGTGGAGGGAGGTGGGGGGAGGCTGGAACAAGGGGGTGACAGGAGAGTAATGGCGACAAGCCTGTTAAAGGTAGGCACACCGGGAATGGCAGAGAGTGGGGAGGATACCAAGTCCCTTGGGAGATTTCTGTGTGGGACGATCCTGTCCAGCTGGGGGAGGAGGACCCCTCTGCTGTGGCTGGGGGGGGGGGCTCAGGGAA
>NW_006287918.1:43720-54593 GCF_000327345.1 Myotis davidii | reverse complement strand
GGCCCTGGCCACAGTTGGGGTGGGAAGGCTGAGGCTCATGAGCACGGCCCCAGCCCACCCAGCATGCAAAGCTGTGGCCCCGGGCGGTGGTCCAGCAGCAGCGATGGGATGGGGCTGAAGCTGCGCAGTGAAAGTAGGCCTGGCCCTCTGCTGCCCCCACAAAGAGCTCGGGCGAGAATGGACGCATGTCAGGGCCCTCACCCCCTCCCACAAAACCGCAGGTCAGCCCTCAGGTCCTCCTCTGCTGCCTTCCCTTGTCCCGTGTGGCGGGCAGCACCCACTCTCCCAGGCTCCTGGGCATTTTGTGAAGGAGACTTCTCACCTGGGCCCATCTTTCCCCGGCTGCTGCCCACTCCCTGTCCAGCTGGATCTCAACACAAAGAAGAACATTTGAAAATAAAGGAGACATAGTTGTTTATTAAGTCCTGTCCCAGATTAATGAACACACCATAATTGGCTTAGATTTTGCCTCAAACTGTAATAAATTGTTGGCCAACCACTAAGCAATATAGACTGAGGCCAGCATCCCTAGGATTCTAACATTGAAAACATCTATAATAATCTATAATAATAAAAGCATAATATGCAAATCAACTGAAGGACTGAACAGCAGAACGACCGTCTGGACGACCACACTATGACACACACTGGCACCAGGCCAGCCAAGGTGGTGCGATACAATTGGTCTGGAGGCCCCCTTGCCATCTCCCCAGGATCACCCCACAGAGGGAGGCCCAGGCTACCCATCCAGAAACTCTGTTTCGGGTGGGCAGAGCCTCCCTCTGCGGGCGATTGATTGGGGGGCTCCTGGACTGTGAGAGGGCTCAGGCCAGGCTGAGGGACCCCTCCTGCCCCCCGCCCCCTGAGTGCACGAATTCGCACACAGGGCCTCTAATAGAAACAAAATTAACATCAGCGGCCACACACTGCAAGGGAGATATTGGGTACATTTAAATTTAGACAAGTAAAAGTTGCCAAAAAAAAAGAGGTCAAGAAAAATAAAAACATAATTAGACAGCAAGAAATTATAATACATAGTTACTTAAATATATTATATAAAATCCCCAGTTTTGAATATCTAGAAGAAATGTGAAATATCCAGAGAAACAGAATAGTGTGACCAATATTCTGAAAATGTAGCGGTCAAGACAATAGAAAAATGTTTAAACCTATGAAAATATGTTTACCCTTACTCATAAGAGAGACAATTTTTTACTCATCAGTTTAGTCACACACAAAAAAAAATCCATAAAGCTATAAAAGGGAGGCTATAGGGTTAACTCTTACATTTATATTGCAAATAAAATTGTTCTAATCTGTAAATAGGGAAATTTGGCAATAGTTATTGAAATATAAAATACATATGCCCTTTGCTTATCAGGGGGAAAATGATAAAATTCATATCTTCATGCATCACATTTAAAAGTAGAGAAATGAGAGATAAATATTCCATATATATTTTTGCATAATTTATTCATGTAAGTATAACATATATTAATACAAGAAGAATTGAAAAGAGATTTGATTTTGTGTTCCATAAACACAATGCAATATGTAGATGATGTAGATGATGTATCATAAAGTTGTACACTTGAAACTTATATAATTTTATGACCATTGTCACCCCAATAAATTTAAAATTAAAAAAGAAAAGCAAGTTAAGAGAATTGATCCAGGGTTATGCCCCTGTAGATAAAATGGTGAAAGTAGTGTTTTCTGAGGAGACTTTCAAGCAGTGATAAAAATTAAGTCAGAAATTAATTCCTACTTTGATGGAAATAGAATGTTATGGGGACAGAGTGAGCTTGATTTGTATATATAAAAAAAAATGAGTGTGCTAGACATCATAAAGTGAGACTTAAAGAGGCAGGTGATGAATTTAGACATTGCCTGTGGATAAAGCCACAATGTGACTAATAGAACATGATAAGGACTGCATTTTTAACAAGATAAAAACATGAAAACTTAAGAGTCAGACAGCAAATTTAAGCAGATTTCTGCAGCTTGTGGAGGAAAGATTAAAGGAAGCTGAGAGAGGAGGTAAAATGATGAATTAAAAGATTATTGCATTATTCTAGGGAAAGCATTTTGGTTTAGTTGGTATTGGTATGTTACCAGTGGAAGAGGTGAGACGTGGTTGGACTTGGAACCTATTATAATGCATTGCAGACAGACTTGGTATGGTGACAGTTTGGATAGGGCTTATGAGAGTAAGAGAGGAGTTTAAAATAACACCAATAATTTTTCTAGGAAAATTTGTGGCCCTACTTACTGAGTGGGCTTTGTAGGAAAAAAATGCGAGTGCAATTTTATGATTGGTGATTTTAAAATGTTTATTATAGATCAGAGTGGCGATTTACGATGAATGGGTTGACAAATGAGTGACTAATGCAGGGGGAGAAAAATTTTAAGTGGTAGAACTAGATGGGATCACCCAGTGAAGATGTATACCTTAGCGGTGAGAAGTTTCATTGGCAGAAGCCTGGGGACACTCCAACATTTTGAAGAAAAGGAAGGAGAAAGTAGAATCCAGCAAAAGAGGCTGAAAAAGGATAGCCAAAAGTTGAGGAAAAAAACATGAGACTACAGCATCCTGGTAGCTGAGATGAGATATTTTTAATTTATTTATTTGTCTCTTTGTTTTAACATAGGGACTGATCAACTGTCTCTAAACACTACTGAGGAGCTGAGTAAAATCAGATCCCTGGTATTTTGCAAAGTGACTGTTGACTTTCCATGAGTTGTTCCAGTCCCACTCCTAGAGATAGAATCCTGATTAGAGTGGGTTGAGGATAAAACTGGAGTTGAAAAACTGGAATCAGCAAATATTGATTAGTCTTTGAGTGAGATCTGCTTTCAATTAATAGCAAAAGAAAAAAAAATGGGATGGAAACTAAACAGTGATTTGATATCAATAAATGCTTTTCTAAATGTGTATTCTGATTAGAATGATTCAATAGAAAGAAAAGAAATGGTGAGGCAAAAAGAGAAAGGAATAGATAGGCAAGAGTGTTTGGGAGTCACAGGGCTGGTAGAGGACAGGTCTTCTGTCTTTGTCAGCTTGGGCTGCCACAACAAACACTGGCGGTGACTTATAAAACAGTAATTCATTTTCTCACAGCTCTGGTGGGAGGGAGTCTGAGATCAGATGCCAGATGGTCAGTTTCCGGTGAGAGTTCTCTTCCTAGCTGGCAGCCAGCCGCCTTTTTGCTGTGCCCTCACATGACTGAGGGGCTGGGGAAAGTGAAGGAGAAGGGAGAGATGGAGGGAAGGGAGGGCAGAGGGCTAGAAAAGTTCCTTGGTCTCTAGTTGTATTTTCTTCCAAAAGCACCAATCCCATCACAATGGCCCCACCCTCCTAAACTCATTGAAACCAAATTACCTTCTGAAAGTCCCATCTCTAAATACCATACTATTGGGGGTTGGGATTTCAACAGACGAATTTGAGGAGGTGGCACAATTCAGTCTATACCATCATTAATAGGAGTAAAAACACATTATTTGGGGACATATGCCCTTAGATTGACAGATTCAGCAAAATGTTTTTTTTTCTTATGTATTTGGTTATACATTTCTATTCTGATGTATTTTAATTTCCTTACCTTTGTCAAATTGAAGAATTTCCTTCCCTTTGTCAAATTGAAGAATTTTATTTTCTTTTTATTTTCTTCCCTTTGTCAAATTGAAGAATTTCTTTCCCCATTGCCTGCAATGAGGTAACCAATGGAGAGTAAAGAACCAGGAGAACTCCTTCGAGGCTTAAGAAAATGGAAAGCATGAACTTATCCTCTAATATATATGAAATGAAATCATACTAGTGTGAGACGACAAATCTAAGGAATGTTAATTCAAATATTAAGAGCCAAAGATAGAAAATGTTGAGGTAGCATTTGGAAAAGACCGGTTAAGTAAATAACAGTATATCTATAAAAAGGTATACTATAAAGAAGGTGAAAGACAATGAGGCAGGTATCTGTGATCTCCAAGTTTCACACACTGAAAACCTCAAAGTCTTGGCCATGTGAATAATACTACAGTGTAGGGATACATATATTTTGGGGAAGAAATATTTTCAAAATTTTCAGGTAGATACATATGTATTCTTACATATACATATATTCACACCATTTTAAATATATTTTAGAAAAACACAAAGTAGAAAAATGTGGAAGGAAGAAACAGATTGAAGCTGTTACCATGGTTCCTAACACAATAATCCTTGGTATAAGGAATGAATCAATAAGTATTATAATGAACAAAAAAGAGTCAAGGATTGAAATTAATATAGCAGCTTGTAAACACTCTTTAGAGCATCTATTGAATATTAAACATCATCTATTACACATTACTTTGAAATAAACCCAGATCTCAAATCAAGGTTGATATAGTTATAGTTTATCCTAGCTAATAAAGAGGGAATATGCAAATTGACCATCACACTGACACAAAGATGGCGGTTTCCAGTCCCCACAGCTCCGCCAGAGTCCCCCAGTCCTTTCAGCCCCACTGGAGGGGGTGGGGTGGCAGGTGCATGGTCCTGAGGGCGGGTCCGGCTGCTCCTTGTGCCTGCCGCTGGATTGCCACAGTCCTATCAGCCCAGCCAGGGAGGCAGCAGGTGCCCTCAGCCCCCAAGCCACCCAGGGCCGGCCCAAGGCACAGGCAAGCCTCAGATGGCATCTGCCCAGCTGATGACCGAGCTGCAGGCAAGCCTCGGATGGTGGCTGCCCAGCCGCCCAGGGTTGCCCGAGGCTCAGGTACCAGGGCCGGCTGAGGCTTGTGCTGCTGGCAATGGCAGCAGCAGAGGTTCAGCATAAATCATTTAGAAAATGAACAGGCAAATAGCTATATATATGCATTTTATAACGTTGCCTGGCGGTTTTTTGTTGGTGTCGCCTTCCCCTGATCGCTGGGTCATCTCCCACCCCTGAGGGATCCCGGACTGTGAGAGCGGGCAGGCCAGGCTGAGGGACCCCCCGCCCCCGCCCCGCACCTCCAGTGCATGAATTTTCATGCATTGAGCCTCTAGTATATTCATAATACAGAACTTTAACTGATGTGTAGACTATTGATGTAAGAAAAGTTCAAACCTGTAGAGAATTTTTATGAATTTATTTGCACCAAACTGACAAAATGCCAGAAGCAAGACCTCAAATGTTCAGGTGAATGACAGTTGTGCAGTTTCTTTTGCACATTTGGAATTAAGGAAGGAGCTTAGGGAAGGTGAAAGAGTACAGGATAGTTTACAAGATTATGTGTTCCCTTGAGTGTGGTTACAGCTCCCCAGAGTCTAAGGAAAGGGGATTAAGCAGGCATTTCATAGGTGTCTTATCATAGATGCATAGGAACAATGGACCGGCTTGCTTAAGGCAAAGATACATCTTTCTATAGGCCTCAAGCATGAAGACCTACCAGGATCTGTCCAGTTAGAAATTTGAAATCAGGTCTCCCCGTGAAGTGACTTTTGGTCAGATTTATTATAGAGCCCCCTTTTCATCCACAAACTTTTAATAAAATGCCTTTCTGCCACTTTACATATTGTGCCATGCTTCATCTACTAGGCCCCATTTCTCATAGCTTTTGACACTGAATTAAAAGAAACCAAAAAAAAAAGGACACTAATCAGAAAAAGTGGAGCTTCAGCAACCACCTTGTTAGTGTCACATTTTAATTTTCTCATTTGTAAGGAATTTCAGCTGCATCAGTGGTTGTGTTCTTCAAGCACATCCCTCTTCTGCTTTGAAATGCTGTTCCAAGGGGCTCACAAAATAATCAGGCCCTTTGAAATCATTTGGCTAGAGCTAAATAAGTCCTACTTCCAATTATATTAATGAAGCAGTAAAGGAACTGCCCATTTGGGAGCTGCACTAAAGTGTTGAATTGTTGCTTGTACAGCAGCCTGCAAGATAGACATGTCAGGATCTTAGAATTTTATACTTACAATGCAAGTTGGTTCGTCTTAATATGTCTAGTGTTAATAAAACTGCATGATTTTATATGTTTGCCAATGAAATTCAATTTTATATATTTAATGATTTTTCAAAGCAGAGAGTTTGTTAATTATAATGTGTGGATCATTGTAGCCTTGTTGAATTTTGAAGATTTGATTCCAATGACATTCCTAATATTTATTCCTAATAAATATAGTGGCCGATGTGTATTAAGTGTGGGTTGAAATGTAACCCACCTCTTTCTTTCCTACAGTCTCTTGTATATCATCCAATATCAAATTTTTTGCCATTGCCAAATTGGTTGTATCTGAAACAGAGACATTAGTTCTTTAAATGAAAGATTTAATATTACTCTAAATGTTAAGAATAAAATAAACATGTACATTTTATTTATTTTTCAAGAGCTACCTGATAGCTGACCCATTGATTGCATCTTTCTAGGCCCAGTTGTCAGAATTTATCTCATCTTCTTCACACACGTGTTTCACAACATTTTTTTCTAGTATTTTAACATTATGAGGTTTAGATGTTTTTTGTTTTTGTTATTAAGAAAACAAATGTCTTCCTCATTAAACTGGCCTACCAGGACACCAGAGAGTATGTTTCACTTGAATTAACTGTTCACCTCAGTGTTGGCTCTCATGATGCCTCTAAATTGGTCATCGTATCACAATGAATTAGCCACCTAAGGTCAATGAGGGAGGCAGAACACAGTAGACTCACACTGCCCCTGTTATCTAACAAAAAGTTTTTATATTTCTAATAGTGCCCCATGCACAAATTTGTGCACATTGATAGGAAATTAACTAGAAGGTGGCAAGATGGGCCAGACATTCCCCGGAGTCAACCTCCCGGGGTCCCTTCCTGGCCAGCCGCATCTGGAGCCAAGCCGCAGCTCGAAGGGTATCTGCGTAGTGTGCAGGGTTCCTCCAGTAGGTGAGGTTCCTTGGTCTGGCCTGGCTTGTGGGGATCAGGCCAAAACTGGCTCTCCGACATCCCCCAAGGGGTCCCAGATTGCAAGGGGGGGGTCTCAGGTGACGCACCCCGGAATCAGGCTCCCCCCTCTCTGGTTCTGGGATGCGACACCTGAGAACTGCCGTGGCTATGTCACCACAGCTTGGCCGCTCCTGCATTGAGCATCTGCCTCCTGGTGGCCATTGCACATCATAGCTACCGGTTGGACAGTCAGATAGTTGCTTAGCCTTTTATATATAGAGATATTGTACCATCTTAACAATTCATGGAATGCTTGACCCATTCTGGTTAAATATTCAATGATTTTTTTTCATCTATCTTAATATATATATATTTAAACTATCCAAATAAAAATGTGAATCAGCTCATTGTTTCCTGAAAGTGTTGGAATAAAGGAAGGAAGCAAAGTAAATCAGGGGACTTTAGACCAATAATAATAATGTCAATGTGTTTTGTTTTCATATATATTTCTTACCAATGAAACAAGGATCTAAAGATAAATAATCAATTATTAGATCCTTATAAATAAAGAAGAAATAAAATATAAGCATACTTAAGCTAAATAATAACTTGTTTAGATATGGATATAAGAAATGCATTACTCTTGATGTGGTCAAAATTATTTTACTGATTAAATGTGACTTAATTTAAAAGAAAAATATTATAGAAAAACATATACTCAATTTAGAAAACACTGCATGGTATCACACTCACTTAAAATAACCCGAACACCAGTCCATAATTATACCACTACAAGCAACACCATTAACAAATTGGAGGTGTTTTTGAAATTTTCACAGAAACAGTGCTGAGCATGGCCTCTGGCATCTATTCACTTCTTATTTTTAGTGACTGTGTTATATTGGGAAAGTCATTTAATCACTAAATATTTAAGAATTAGTTTCTATTGGTAAAATAGAGAGGATAAATGTAGTAATATGTGCAAATTAATTAGGCAATATGTGTAAAGTTTAGCTACTGTAGCAATGATACTGAAAGTATTGATGGAAACAAAGATGATGATAATAATGAATTCTACCCCAAAATAGCAAAGTTGGGGGGAAAAATCCAACTTTATTTTATCAATACAACACACAAAATAGTTCCTGTAGGCATAAATCAAATGCATAGAATATACAATAGCTACTTTATACAGATCAAGGCTTTGGAAATGAATTAGAATAAATGGAAGTGTATTTTAAAGTGCAGTTACACAATAAATACTTGGCTTTAGTCCATTTAAAAAACTTTCTAAAATGTTAATTCTAAACCTGTTTTTTCAGTAAGGAATCCTATACAGTTGGGCCTTGACTTATGAGTTTAATTTGTTCTGAGACCGAGCTTGTTAAGGAGCTCATTAACTCAAATTACTCTATCAACTCAATGCAAAAAATCGGCTGAGAGACAGCTGGTATCTCACAAAACTTATTAGTCGGGACACTCGTATGTCAAGGTCCCACTGTATAATAAAAGCCTAATAATGCTAAGTGTATGGTCGTCCAGTCAGCCAGTCAACCAATCAAAGCATATCATGCTAATGATATGCTAAGGCCGCTCAACTGCATGCTATGACGTGCACTGACCACCAGGGGGCAGATGCTCCAACCAGTAGGTTAGCTTGCTGCTGGGGTCTGGCCAATCAGTATTGAGTGAGATGGGCCAGACACTCATTGAAGCCCTCCCATGGTCCTCCTCAGCTGGTCAACTTCCTGTGTCCCTCCCCAGCCCTGACCGTGCACCAGTGGGGTCCATTTGCCTGGCCTGCACCCTCTCGCAATCCAGGACCCCTTGGAGGATGTCAGAGAGCAGGTTTTGGCCCAACAGCAGAATGACTGGTTGCCATGATGTGCACTGACCACCAGGGCACAGACACTTAACACAGGAGCTGCCCCCACAGGGGGAGCACCTCTCAGCTAGAAGCTGGGCCTATGGTTGGCAAGAGCAGTGGCTGTGGCAGGAGCCTCTCCCGCCTCTGTGGCAGTGCTAAAAATGTCCGGCTGCCAGCTTAGGACATCCCCCGAGCGCTCCTGGACTGCGAGAGGGTGCAGGCCGGGCTGAGGGAACCCCCCCTCCCCCCATTCCCTGAGTGCACAAATTTGTGCACCAGGCCTCTAGTGAATAAATAATGCAATTACAATTTCTTATCATTTTTTAGTTCTGTAAAAAAAAATCTTTCTGAAACCGGTTTGGCTCAGTGGATAGAGCGTTGGCCTGTGGACTGAAAGGTCCCAGGTTTGATTCCGGTCAAGGGCATGTACCTGGGTTGCGGGCACATCCCCAGTAGGAGATGTGCAGGAGGCAGCTGATTGATGTTTCTCTCTCATCAATGTTTCTAACTCTCTATCTCTCTCCCTTCCTCACTGTAAAAAATCAATAAAATATATTAAAAAAAATCTTAATGATCATTCTTTTGAAAAACCTACGACATTTGGATATGAAATCCATCTTTTGCTCTGCTGTTACTGTTCTGTTCTTATAAATACAGCAGAATCCCTCTTTACTAGGAAAAAAATGCTGTTAATGGTTTTAATTGTATTAGTTGCTTGGCCACAAATGGTCTAAGCTCGCTATGTAATTAAGGAGGCAGGTCGGTGAGAATAGCAGGCAAGGAAGAAAAAGAAGATGAATGAAGAAATGGTGAAGAAAATGGGTTTGGAAGAAAGAAGCAATGGAAGAAATAGGACATGTGGGGGAGGATGGGGGGAAATATAAAACAAAAGAAGAAAGTAATGATTTAATGCATTAAATGTTCTCATCTTCTATTAATTTTCAATTAATATTTTAATAACAAAATTATATTTCTTACAAAAATTATTTTACAGAAATGGAGATTTATATCAGTTGTACACATTACTTAAAGTAGCAACTTGGAGTGCAATGGCCTTCATACTCTACAAAATTCTACTACTGCAGAAGTGCAACATGACTTCACGTGGGATTTTGTGGGATGCTAGGAAAATATGAATGAGGACTAGTTTCCTCATTACCAGTTTAAGGTGCAGCGTAGTTTGTTAATTCCTTTGCATATACTATTAGTCAATCTAAAAAATTAGTTGGTGGAGTGAAAAAAAACAACAACTGAAAAGCATTAAAATGTTAAAGAAAGATTACAATTTTTAAAAGAAATGTATACCTTGCCAGTGTGGCTCATTGGTTGAGTATTAACCTATGAACTAGGAGGTCATGGTTTGATTCCCCATCAGGGCACATGCCGGGATTGTGGGCTTGGTTCCCAGTGTGGGTGTGCAGGAGGCAGCTGATCAATGATTCTCTCTCATCATTGATGTTTCTATCTCTCTCTCCCTCTCCCTTCCTCTCTGAAATCAAGAAAAAAAAAATATATATTATATATTTAACGTACACTTTAAAACTATTGTGACGTGCCCAGGTGGCTCAATTGTTTGGAGCATCATTCTATGCACCAAAAGGTTGCGGGTTAAATTCTGGTTAAGGCACATACCTAGGATGCGGGTTTGATCCCTAATCAGGGCGCATTTGTGAGCCAATGGATGGATGTTTCTCTCTCACATGGGGTGTTTCTCACCCCCGCCCCCCCCCCACTCTCTCTCTACCTCTCCCTTTCTCTCAAAACAAACAAACAAACAAACATGAAATATAATTCTTAAAGAAAATATGCAAAGTCTTTGGACAGTAACCCCAGGAGACTCACCTCCCATTAATGTTTCGGAGCATCACCAATTCTAGCAATGATGCTAAACTGCTTGCACTTCTGCCAAGGCACTGTGTTTTCTCATACCTCTGAAATACGCATGGATATTTTTCTGGAACTAGAATTCAACCTTGCTTCTACATGCTGCTTCCCAGGCAGCTTCAACTGCTGCCCAGGCTGAGTGTCCACTTTCTACTCACAAGATACCTGGCACTTACTATGCAACTTTAAAAGTTTTTGTGTGACCTTTGATACTGCCAGCTTTAAAATGTTATTATTT
>NW_006287918.1:32176-43032 GCF_000327345.1 Myotis davidii | reverse complement strand
TACCTGGCACTTACCATGCAACTTTAAAAGTTTTTGTGTGACCTTTGATACTGCCAGCTTTAAAATGTTATTATTTCTGCCCTAGCTAGTTTGGCTCAGTGAATAGAGCATCGTCCTGTGGACCAAAGGTTCCCTGGTTTTATTCAGGTCAAGGGCACATATCTGGGTTGCAGGCTTCTCCCCAGCCCAGGCCCTGGTAGGGGCATGCGCAGGAGGCAACCAAAGTGTTTCTCTCACATTGATGTTTCTCTCTGTCTTCCCCTCTTTCTTCCACTCTCCCTAAAAATCAATGGAAAAATATCCTTGGGTGAGCATTAACAAAATAAAAAAAAAACATTATTTCTTTGAGAGACTAAACTTTATGTATAATTTGCTCGACTGTAATCAGGAAGGGGACAATTTATGTATGCCTAGAGAGGTCTGGGATCCTATATTCCTGCATTGTTTTTAAAGATTGAATTTCAAAGCAATTAGAGTTCTCTATGATTCCAAAGGCAAGTGAGTACATTCTGAAATTGTTAATATAAGTCCTATACTGTTCCCATGTCATAACTTTTAAGACAGAAGAAAGTTTGCAAAGTGTGACCCTTAGTTTTGTGAGTCAACGAGGCTACGGCCTGAGGAGTCAGCTATTAATCAAACCCTCATTGAGGTGCAGCTGTGAAAGCACCTTGCAGATGTGGCTAACATCCAATCAGCTGATTTGAAGTAGGCTACTCCTGATTAAGCGGATGGGCCGCATCCAATGATGCGGAAGTCCCGTAGAGCAACAACTAAGGCTTAACCAAAGAAGAAGAAATTCTGCCGCAGGACTCCAGGCTTAATTGTGGCTTTCTTTCAAACCCTGAGTTTTTATGCTGTATCCCTGCGCCATAGATCTTAAATGTGTTTTCTACCCCAAACATATAAACGAATTCCAGAGAACACTGATTGATGCTCACAGCACAAGAAGTTACAAAGAATACAACAGAAGAAATACTAAATAGGGAATATCATACATATTAGTAAGGTGTTGATCTTGTCAGTTTTTCCTGGATAAAATGAAGAAATATAAAAGTGAATGCTCTGATAATTGCACTCATATTCTGGAATTACTGAAAGGCATGATACATTGTGCTTTGCTTGATTCCATGTGATGCTTACATATAAGAAAAGTGTGAATGTGAAGTCAGATGACAAATGACAACCATATTCATATTAATCATGAAGAAAGTCAGGAAACATAAAGCACATATGACATTTCCCAATGTTAAATCTTGCAGTATTTAAGCTATTACATGTAATATCTGGTAATAATAACTTAAAGTATTGTACTATGCTTACATTTAGATGCCACGAATGAAATCTTTCAAATGAAATTCACAGGAAAAGCATTAAATAATACATTATTTAAGAGCATAAATAGGATTTGGTATATTTAAATTGTTTATTAAGCCACCCTTTTATCCACATACCTCCTAGTTTATTTTCTCAAAATGAAAGAGAAAGAGAAGGAACAGGAAGAATGTTGACAAGGGAGAAAAGGAGGAGAGAAAAGAAAAGCAAGAGAAATAAAGGAAAATAAATATATTTCGCTGTAATGAATACAGAAACTATTTCCCACATCTTTGTGTTTTGGGGAATTGTATCATGCATTTATCAAAACATCTACATTTTTGCCACTTTTGAAAGTGATTGTATATTTCTATTTTTAAATTCACATTGCATTTCCAAAACTATAATGTATTTTTATGACGACTTCTAACAGATTCTGGACTATTACACAATTATTTAAACATAACTGCTGTCTTTCACACAAATGCAGAGCCCCATAGATTCTAGAACAAATCCTGGCCAAGAAATGAAATGTGTCAGAATTCTTTTTTAAAAAAAAATATATTTTATTGATTTTTTACAGAGAGGAAGGGAGAGTGATAGAGTTAGAAACATCAGATCAGCTGCCTCCTGCACACTCCATACTGGGTATGTGCCTGCAACTAAGGTAAAGCCCTTGACCGGAATCGAACCTGGAACCCTTCAGTCCACAGGCCGACATTCTATTCACTGAGCCAAACCAGTTAGGGCATGTGTCAGAATTCTTTTTTTTTTCTTTAAAATATATTTTATTGAATTTTTACAGAGAGGAAGGGAGAGAGATAGAGAGTTAGAAACATCGATGAGAGAGAAACATTGATCAGCTGCCTTCTGCACATCCCCCACTGGGGAAGTGCCTGCAACCCAGGTACATGCCCCTGACCGGAATCAAACCTGGGACCTTTCAGTCCGCAGGCCGAAGCTCTATCCACTGAGCCACACCAGTTTTGGCAAAATTCTTAACCTCATGTGGGTTTACTTCAGATTTGGAATAGTGAACACTTATGTAGAGCCCTATCTCCCCACTGCCCAGTCATTAGCTGGCTCCTTTCCCTCACCATATTGTCCTGAACCAGAAAACAAGGTTTCTGCTATGTTTTCCCATATTTCCAAAATTTTAGTTTGTTATTTTTAAATATATTTTTATTGTTTTTGTTTGTTTGTTTGTTTTGAGCAAGAGGAAGGGAGAGGAAAAGAGAGGTAGAAACATCCATGAGAGAGAAACATTGACAGCTGCTGCCTGCATGCTCTCCACTGGGGATGGACCCTGAAACTTGGGTATCTGCCCTGACTGGAGTACAACAGGCAACCTTAGTAAAAACTAGCAAAATACCAACCATGTAAAAACCCTCAAAAAAAGGATTCTGTTTTAAAACACAAGAAAATTCCATTGCTCTAGAGTAACTTGTGAGAAAACAAAATATTCAATATGCAAGAATATGTAGCTAGCTTCAAAGAAATTTTGTGGGTTTGTAAATAATATTGGTAGTTCATAGAAAGCAGACATTTATCTCTATCTGCTTCCCAAAGACTTCCTTTTTTCAAATTTCTGCCAAAGCATGTGGAAGGTAAATGTAATATTCATGATTTTCTAAACCAGTCACTTTATTTTACAAATGCAGTGTCAGAGATCAACTGATTAGAGAAGATATATAACTGAAGAATGCCTGGTTGGAACCTTTGTGCCATTCATTCTCGATGAATTTCCTACTTTGGCAGAATAAGTCAACATCTTTGGCCACATAAAAGCTTGTCAACCACTCTGTGGAACTCAAGTGCTTATTAATATGTACAATAAATGTAAATATAAATATAAATAACTTTTTTAGGCAATAAATATTACATATCTACATCTGTGGTAAACCACAATGCACAATTTGTTGTTTCTTTCATGAACTTCACTATCACTTCATTTTTTTAAAAAATTCTCACTTGAGGATATGTTTCCATTGATTTTAAAGAGAAGAAGGCAGAGATAGACAGATAGATAGATAAACATCAATTGTTTGCCTCCCATACACAACCCAACAGGAATGAATCTGCAACCTACAAATGTGCCCTGACCAGAATCAAACCCTCAACCTTTTGATGTGAGGGCTGATGTCCCAACCAACTGAGCTACCCAGCTATGGCATTACTTCATTCTGATTACATTGGAGTTATTGTAAGAAATTACACTGTGTTAAGACTGCAGCTTTTATATTATTAGATAATTATCACAATGTTAATGTTTATGTAGATTTTGGGTGGTATACAGTTATTTCCACTTTTAGAAATTTTAAGTGTTCCATCTAAGTCTATTCTCAGTCATCCATGATTCAGGATAGCTCTGGAAGAATTGCAAACTCAAAACATGTACAACGTAAGTCACATTTCAAAACCTGAGTCCATAGCAGCTTAATCTGGGTTCCCAAATTTTGAAGGGCTTCTTGGGGGAGAAGAAAGGTTAGAAAGATTATTAGAAGAAGACCTAATGGTTTGTGTAATTGGTCAGGCAACAAAATAGCACTTGAGCTTCAGTGTTAACTTCTTCAGCCTTGAAACAATTCTGCCAGTGACACTTTCTTTAATTTAAAATTTTTAATTAAACTTATTGGGGTGACATTGGTCGACATGATCAAATAGGTGTCAGGTGTGGGTTTCTATGTTACAAGGTGTGTATATTGCACTGTGTGCTACCACCCAAAGTCAAATCTCCTGTCACCTTATACTAGCACCCTTCCCTGCCCCCCACCCCCTTTTCCCTTTGGCAATCACCACACTGCGATTTGTGTTCACAAGTTTCAGGTTTATACCCCACATATGAGTGAAATCAGATGGTTTGTAGCTTTTTCTTACTGACTTACTTCACTTAGCATAATATTCTCAAGATCCATTCATGCAAATGGCAGTATCTCATCCTTTTTTATGACTGAGTAGTATTCCAGTGTGTTCTCTCTACCTTCCTCTCTCTCTCTAAAATCAATGAAAAAACATTAAAAGAAAAGACAAATATGTTGATCACTCATAAATTTAACAAGGGATAAGGAGAAAGAGAGAGTTAAAGACAACAATATTATAATGACATATCCCTAATGGTGCAGAACCTGTGCACATGTGTAAGACCACATGCTACCAGGAGTAAATAGGGTGGAAATGTGTCAGCTACCATTCTCCGACTGAAAGGGGAACAGAATTGTGAACATCTTAAACCATGACCAAGTGGAATTTATCCCTGGAAATCAAGGTTGGTTCAACATAAGAAAATCAATTAATATAATATTCTCCATCAATAAAATAGAGAACAAAAACTTGAAAATCATCTTAATGGCAGAAGAAAATATTTGGCAAAATTCAATATCGGTTTATGATAAAATTCTCAATAAGTTAAAATTATAAATATGAAAATGTAACATATAAAATATCTAAAAGCTAGAGTTAACATCATATTTAGTGGTGAGAGACTAAATATCTTATCCTTAGATCAGGAAAAAGGCATGAATGTCTATTTTCACCACCATTATTCAATATTGTACTGGCAGACCATGGCAATGCAATAAAGTAAGAAAAATGAATAAATGGAACCTGATTTAAAAATTTAAAAAAGTAAAAACTTCCATTATCCTAGATTACATGATTTTATAAAAGAATACAAAGGAGAGCTATTTAATTCATTCTAATACATTCCTTCAGCTTACCGAATTTTTATATAGGAAAGAACACATGAACTTAATATTAAAACTATGAATAATATTTATCCAGGCCAAGAGGTTTTTGAAAGGGAAATCATTCAATAAAGAAGAAATTAAGATCATGTTATGTGTAAGAAATCCCAAACTTCACAGTGTTGCATCCTTACCAAGAGTGTAAGGTAAGGATGATTAGAAAGATCAACAGAAAGCAAGTAAAGGATTGATATTTACATCTATATTGATGGAATCTATTATTTTTCTAAAATAAGAGAGGATGTAATTTGCATTACAAAGCAAGTTGGAGGATAAGCTTGAGAGAGAGATGATTGGCAACACAAAGGCAATTTGGGCAGCTGACACAAAACCCCACAAAAGCAATAGTGGAAACTTGAATTATGACTGTACTAATAGAGATGGAGATGTTGACATATTTTTTTCAGACATATATAGTGTAAAATCAGCTGAGTTTTATGATTAAATGGTTTGGATGCATGAGAAAAAGATAAAAGAATAATTGAATTTTTTACGGTTGGGTGACAAAGTCAAGGTTGTCTCACTAAAAGAGAAAATACTGGTTTAGAAAAGGATGGAGCAAGATGAGATATTCCATTTGAAATATGTTAAGCCAAAAATGCCTGTCAATCAGTATTTAATTTAAAAATTTTCTTAAGTGACAAAATACATTTTTAAAATTTTAGGTAGATATGAATGTCTTAAAATGCCATTTATGCAAAGAAAACAATTAAGACTTCCCATTTAAAGCAATATAAATTTATGTGATATTATGGCATAGTGTTTTCTTTAATTTACTCATGCATACAATAAATAAATTTAATTAATTCACATTATAATTATCTTGGAATTTGTGTTACTATGATTCCATTAATGATATATTGGTTAATTTTTTTAAGAAATGACTATTGCATGAAAATTTATTTTCTCTTTGTGTGTTGACACTTGATAGAGTGTAAGGAAAAAAATAAAAATTGCTATAAAAAACGTTCCTTAATAGACACTTCAAAGAGGCATACAGATGGTCAATAGTCATGTGAAAAAAATGCTCATCAGAAAAATGGATATTTAAACCACAATGATATTTAAACCACATTACCTCACAGCTGCCAGAATGGCTACCATCAATAGATCAACAAATGAGTGCTGGCAAGGAAGTGGAGAAAAGGGAATCCTAGAGCAGACTGGTGCAGATACTGTGGTAAACAGAATGGAGTTTCCTCAAAAAATTAAAAATGGAACTGCCCTTTGACCCAGCGATCCACTTCTGGAAATATATCCTAAGAATCCCAAAACACCAATCAGAAATATATGCCACCCCTGTGTTTATAGCAGCATTATTTACAATAGGTAAGATCTGGAAACAGTCTAAGTGCCCATCAGTAGATGAGTGGATAAAAAGGCCTCAGTACATTTATGCAATGGAATACTATGCAGCTGCCAAAAAGAAGGACCTCTTACCCTTTGCAACAGTATGGCTGGACCTGCAGATTATTATGCTAAGCAAAATAATTCAATCAGAGAAAGACAAATACCATACAATCTCACTAATATGGGGAATTTAATGAACAAAATAAACTGACAACAAAATAGAACCAAAGGCATGGATCCATGGAAAAGATTGAAAAATATCAGAAGGAAGGGGACTGGGTGGGGGTGGGGGGGGTTAAAAAAAAAGGTGAAGTAATTAGCCCAAGAATATAGATGCATAGTCCATGGACACAGACAACACTGTGGTGAAGGCCAGGGGAGGGGGAGCAGGGCTGGGTGGAGGTGGGAAAAGGCAGGGGACAGAGGGAATATCTGTAATAGCTCAACAACAACATAAAAGAAGCTCCTTATTCATGTTTCCATACTGCATATATATATTTTTTTATAAAAACAACAATGATAAAACTAATAATTGCATCACTTCCATCAATTGAATAATCAACATGTAAGTGTTTTCCCAAAGGAAAGAGAGAATTCATGTAGGGGAGACTGCATTTCCTTCATATTTTTTAATGTATCAGATAAAATAACATTTTGAATTTTCTTGGAGATACTTTTCAGTTTAAAATCTCTATTACTTTGTAAACTTTTACTCCTGAAAATAGTTAAGAATCACCATTATGTGGAGAGAGGAAAAAGATAAGAATTTCTGAGGGGTGACAACACGACACTATTTTGTTTTGTTCTGTATTATGTTTTAATCAGTAATATCTCCCTACTGAAGTTACCAATCTCCACTTTGCTTGATATGTACGTAGCCTGTCATTTCCTTAGGATCTCAATGTTCAGTCATGCCCTGGGAATGGCCATGTGGTGACAGCTGCAAGGTAATTAGTTGGGAGACTGAATAAGCTGCTGCAACAAGGAAATCACAGAAAACATTGGCCAAAAATTCACAATACATTTCTTTTTCTATCACATAATAGCCCAACTGTGGGAGGGGATCCCAAGGCCAGTGGCATACTTTTGCCATCTTCAACACATGCCTTTATCCCTGCATCCAAGACATTGTTCCAGTTACTGTAATTTCTAGTCAAGTGGAAAAGCACATGTAGCGCAGGGAGTAGATTCTTTTAAATGTTATGTTTAAAGCAATAATTCATATCAAAATAATGGGGTATGGCTAAACACAACTTCAAGATTAATTTTTTTTTCTCCTTCTAAAAACTATGACCTAGTTTTTAGGAAAGAGAAGCGGGGTAAGCATTCCTCCTTCTTGCTGACTGGTCTGTCCTTATTGCTTCAAACTCTAATCACTAGAGGAGCTCACATAATAAATACCTACTTTCGGAGGGGCTAGGCACACTTCTTTTAAAAATTTTATTGTATTTATTGGGGTGACACTGGCTAATAAAATTACACAGACTTTAAGTGTACAATTAATTCTACAATCCAGCATCTCTATATTGCATTATGTGTTTTCTACCAAAAGTCATCTCCTTTTGGTACCATATATTGGCCTCCCTTTACCCTTTTCAACCTACTACTCCTGCACCTTCTCTCTGGTAACCACTATGTTGTTGTCTTTTACACAGACTTCTTGATCCTCAGTACACAGTCTGGCTTCTCTCTGAGCTTTGCCTCTAGAGTTTAGATACTTTTTAAAATTATCCCACCCTGTCCAGGCTGGACAACTTCTGCCTGCAAGGTACGCAAGACCCCTAACCTTGCTAGCATTATCCTTTATAGCAACTTAAAGGAGTGTGAGCTTCAAGACCAAGATCAAATTTATAATTATGGAACGCCTCTGCTATTCTGCACAGGAAATTGGTAGCATGTGTACAATACTCTCTAGGTTCTCCTCTTTTCCCATACCAGGCTCATTCCACAGAATTCAAGGCTTCCCTTTAGACTTGCCCAAGTAACAATCCTTACCCATCCCTCAGGTACTGATGCTGTACTCATTAGCTCTATTCCAGTTTACTCATCAAGAAGATGGTGCAGGGGACAATGGGATGCACAAGCATTGAATATAGGCTGGAAGGTTTGGGGGGGCAGGGATTTTCTAATGCTTTACCCAGAGATTGGTAAAAATGCAGGACAAGTTTACAGACTACTTTGCTGAAGAGGAAAGCCAGAGAGGAGACCTCTCAATACATGAAGCTACAGGAAGACCCCTCCAACTTCTCTAGGGTCAGTGTGGAAACTACCTATACTAATAATAGAGGAGTATGCAAATTGGCCAGGATGCTGTCACATAATGACCAATCAGGATGGGGGCAGGGCCGCAGCAGAGAGCTCTCAGCATGCCTGCACGGGGGTCTGAAGGGTACAGAGAGGAAGGGAGAACAGACAGGCGGTTAGGGGGATCAGGCTGGCAGCGGAGTAGAGCAGCTAAGCAGTTAGTGTGATCAGGCCAGCAGGGGAGGGCAGTTAGGGGGGTCAGACCAGTAGCAGAAAACAGATAGGCAATTAGGGGGATTAGGCCAGCAGGCAGGAGCAGTTAGGCAGTTGGTGTGATCAGGCAAAGAGGGAAGAGCAGTTAGGGGGATCAGGCCAGCAGGGGAGAGCAGTTAGGGGTATCAGGCAGGCAGGCAGATGAGCAGTTAGGAGCCAGTGGTTCTGGATTGCAAGAGGGATCCTGTATTGGAGAGGGTGCAGGCTGGGCTGAGGGACACCCTCATGCATGAATTTCATGCATGGGACTCTATTGGGATTATAAAAAGAAACACACTTAGCCATACTAGAAAATGGGTGAATGAAACTCCTCAGGGAGGCATGCTCACATAGAAATCAATTATGAGGAAAGCCAGAGAGGAGACCTCTCAATACATGGAGCTATAGGAAGACCCCTCCTACCTCTCTAGGGTCAGTGTGGAAACTATCTATACTAATAATAGAGTAGTATGCAAACTGGCCAGGATGCCGTCACATAATGACCAATCAGGATGGGGACAGGGTCGCAGCAGAGAGCTCTCAGCATGCCTGCACCGGGGTCTGAAGGGTACAGAGAGGAATGGAGGACAGGCAGTTAGGGGGATCAGGCTGGCAGCGGAGTAGAGCAGTTAGGCAGTTAGTGTGATCAGGCCAGCAGGGGAGGGCAGTTGAGGGGGAATCAGACCAGTAGCAGAGAACAGATAGGCAATTAGGGGGATTAGTCTGGCAGGCGGGAGCAGTTAGGCAGTTGGAGTGATCAGGCAAAGAGGGGAGAGCTGTTAGGGGGATCAGGCCAGCAGGGGAGAGCAGTTAGGGGTATCAGGCAGGCAGGCAGGTGAGAAGTTAGGAGCCAGTGGTTCTGGATTGCAAGAGGGATCCTGTATTGGTGCAGGCTGGGCTGAGGGACACCCCTATGCACAAATTTCATGCAACTGGGCCTCTATTGGGATTATAAAAAGGAACACACTTAGCCATAATAGAAAATGGGTGAATGAAACTCCTCAGAGAGGCATGCTCACACAGAAATCAATTACATTTTTATACACCAATAATGAATGCTCAGAAAGAGAAATAAAAAATAATAATAATCCCATTTAACATTTGCAGCAAAAAAACCCCAAACCCTAAGATACTTATGAATAAACTTAACCAAGGAGGTAAAAATCTACAGATATTACTTGGAAAACTACAGGACACTGAAAAAAGAAATAGAGGAATAAAAAGGAAGATGAGAGAACATACCATGTTCATGGATTGGTAGAATCAACATCATTAAAATGTCCATACTACCCAAAGCAATCTATAGATTCAATGCACTCGCCCATTAAAATACCAACGGCATATTTTGCAGACCTACAATGAACTCTCCAAAAATTCATGTGGAACAAAAAAAGACCCCGAATAGCTGCAGCAATCCTGAGAAAGAAGAACAAAGTAGGAGGGATCGCAATACCAGACATCAAGCTGTATTATAAAGCCACTGTTCTTAAAACTGCCTGGTACTAGCACAAGAACAGACATATCAGTTGGAGTGATCAGGCAAAGAGGGGAGAGCTGTTAGGGGGATCAGGCCAGCAGGGGAGAGCAGTTAGGGGTATCAGGCAGGCAGGCAGGTGAGAAGTTAGGAGCCAGTGGTTCTGGATTGCAAGAGGGATCCTGTATTGGTGCAGGCTGGGCTGAGGGACACCCCTATGCACAAATTTCATGCAACTGGGCCTCTATTGGGATTATAAAAAGGAACACACTTAGCCATAATAGAAAATGGGTGAATGAAACTCCTCAGAGAGGCATGCTCACACAGAAATCAATTACATTTTTATACACCAATAATGAATGCTCAGAAAGAGAAATAAAAAATAATAATAATCCCATTTAACATTTGCAGCAAAAAAAAACCAAACCCTAAGATACTTATGAATAAACTTAACCAAGGAGGTAAAAATCTACAAATAT
>NW_006287918.1:31129-32137 GCF_000327345.1 Myotis davidii | reverse complement strand
ATGGAGGAAGACACAAACAAATGGAAGAATATACCATGTTCGTGAATTCGTAGAATCAACATCATTAAAATATCCATACTACCCAAAACAAGTTATAGATTTAATGCAATCTCTATAAAATAACAGCTACATATTTCACAGACATAGAACAAACACTCCAAAAATTTATATGGAGCCAAAAAGGACCCCAAATAGCTGCAGCAATCTTGAGAATGAAGAACAGAGTTGGAGGAATCATAATACCAGATACTGTAATACTATAAGGCCACTGTACTCAAAACAGCCTAACACTGGCACAGAACAGGCATATAGACAAATGTAACAGAACAGAACCTGGATAATGACCTGAGCCATTACGTTCACTTAATATTTGACAAAAGAGACAAGAGCAAACAATGGAGTCAAGATGATCTCTTCAATAAATGGTATTGGGAAAATTATAGACATGTTCTTCCTTCCAAAAGTCTGCAAGTTCAAATAATATTCCAAATGAACTTGTACACTATCTTTGGTGGTTGGGCATGCTGAGAAATGTTTCTCATCTTCAGAATTTAACATGCTAGCCTAAGGAAAATTGCTATCTGAAGCAATGGAATAACAAATAGAAAATGGGTGAATGAAACTCCTCAGAGAGGCATGCTCACACAGAAATCAATTACATTTTTATACACCAATAATGAATGCTCAGAAAGAGAAATAAAAAATAATAATAATCCCATTTAACATTTGCAGCAAAAAAAAACCCCCTAAGATACTTATGAATAAACTTAACCAAGGAGGTAAAAATCTACAAATATAAAAGAGATAGAGGAAGATATATACAAGTGGAAGAATAAACCTTGTTCATAAATTGGTAGAATCAACATCATTAAAATATCCATACTACCCAAAACAAGTTATAGATTTAATGCAATCTCTATAAAATAACAGCTACATATTTCACAGACATAGAACAAACACTCCAAAAATTTATATGGAACCAAAAAAGACCCCAAATAGCTGTTTGTG
>NW_006287918.1:29538-31096 GCF_000327345.1 Myotis davidii | reverse complement strand
GGAGGAATCATAATACCAGATACTGTAATACTATAAGGCCACTGTACTCAAAACAGCCTAACACTGGCACAGAACAGGCATATAGACAAATGTAACAGAACAGAACCTGGATAATGACCTGAGCCATTACGTTCACTTAATATTTGACAAAAGAGACAAGAGCAAACAATGGAGTCAAGATGATCTCTTCAATAAATGGTATTGGGAAAATTATAGACATGTTCTTCCTTCCAAAAGTCTGCAAGTTCAAATAATATTCCAAATGAACTTGTACACTATCTTTGGTGGTTGGGCATGCTGAGAAATGTTTCTCATCTTCAGAATTTAACATGCTAGCCTAAGGAAAATTGCTATCTGAAGCAAACTGGAATAACATTTTTCTCCTCAAACAGCCCTCATTTGGTTAGGAAGTAAAGTCTACCAGATCATACCAGTTATCAACACAATATCTCTGGTTTCTAGTAGTGCATTAAAAAATTAAGATTTAAATGCATATATAAAAATAGATGTTTTAAAAGGTTGCCTACATTTTTAATGAATTCTATCACGTGAAAAATTTTTATTGACAGTATAAAAAAAACCCTTAATTTTATTTCACACTGAGAAAAGCTTTTAAAATTCTGGAAACACTTATAATTTTCCATATTGGTTTAAAATATCAAACTAAGGATTATTTTTGTTTCATCATTGAAATACCAGTGCATGGAATTATCTGATACAAGATGTGCAGGATATATTGCCTATTTAAATGTGTGAAAAATTAAGTTGTTCTTTATATTCCACATTATAAAATAATGCAATAAAATATTACTATTCTTATATATTAATTGAGAATACAGCTAACTAACTACCTTAACTTTTTATTAAATCAACTACTTTTTACAAAGTTTTGTGAAAAAGCAAGAAAGATAATCAGAGAGTGAGTGGTCCAAAGATAATTTTGTCACTTCATAACTGTTTCTAAGATCGGCCCATATCCAGATATATGTGGGAATAATATGAAGAAACTTAGTTTATATCATGGAGAATTTACATAGTCAGTGACTAGTTTATTGTACATATTTTAAGAAAAACAATTTTAAACACAACATTGTACTCTTATAAATTATTGGTATAGGGTCTGAACCACTAGAGTGATTGCTGTGTTGTAAAGCTCAAATTCCACCTTCTGGAATTTAAAGTTAGTTAATACCTGGCCCCTCAAAGCTTTTTACTTATTTATTTTCCTAGTGTCTAGAGATTTCACTCTCTATTAAAATTATATTAGTCACAGGACTTGATTCTTGTGCTATGTGTTTATACCTACCTATTTAGGTTTAGTCCAAGATCACTAAATAATTGTCTTAGTTCATGTGCACAAATTTTTGTGCATCGGGCCTCTAGTCACTAAATAATTGTCTTAGTTCACAAACACTATTTTCCAGGAACATTTTAAAAAGTTCATGAAGTATTACTAGCCTCCACTTGCCACTTTCATTATAAATCGCCTCACCCTTTACATAACCTGCCTCGGTTCTTAGCTTGACAACTTTGATTCAATCTCTCTCCTTTCTAGTGG
>NW_006287918.1:25120-29104 GCF_000327345.1 Myotis davidii | reverse complement strand
TCATCTTGTGACGGCCATCTTGTGATGATGTTATGGCATGGTGCATGAGGGCCTGACTACCACCTAGTCTATTATTAGTATAGATTGTATTCACAGTAAGAAAATTCTAAGCTCTGCTAACTAGCCCCTCTACAGAGAATTAGAGAGGCACTCTATATTTTCAAAATCTTTGTGGAACTAAAATCACTGTGGCTAGAACTTTGTCAAAAGATCTGCATTCATGTGGCAGGTAAAATAGTAATAAAGTAACTACATAGGCTCATTCCAAAAAGAGCAGAATGATTAGCTGTATACTATCGATATTCCTTTTGCCTATATACTTCTCACAATGTCAGTTTATTCATCATGGGACTCTATTTTCTGTTCTTTGCTTCCTCTCTGTATTGGGTATTCAATTCACAGACTTTGATAAAGAAAATTCACATGTATAAGCAAATTTTTTCCTTAAATAATAAGGCTATAAACCAAAGGCATATGCATCTTAAAGCAAACTGCTCTTAGTTTGCTAATTCAATTAATATTTACACGATGTTATTAAGTTACCATTTAGCTACTAAAAAAACACTCCATTCATAGAGAATTTCATTTCAGGCAAATCATAAAGTGTACTCACTTGCTGCAGATCACTTGCTCATAAAGTTTTAGGTCAATTTCTGTTTCTGCTTGACCAAAGTCACAAAGGTAATGGAGGAAAGCCTGGAAGCTGAGGGAGAAGGTCAGGCCGCTCTTTCACTTCAATAAATACATGCATTAAATAAAAATTTAAGTTCTATTTATTTTTAATTACAAAGAATAACAAAGCCTTTTTAATGTTTTATTCATAAAACCTAGTTTGAACTGCTCTCCTAGACACAAAATGTATTTAGCTGGTTGCAGATTATATTCTCTGGTCATCTTGTTATATTCAACATGTCACATGGCAAAACCCTAATTCACCAACTTTCCTTTCACCACCAGATTCATATCCTTCTCATAAGTCTCCTGTCTGGGTGAAGAGCATAAAGATATTCCCAGTTGCCCAAAAGACATATCTGGGGACCATCTTTCTTCTTTACTCTCCTTTATTTTCCATATTAACTCAATTCCCGAATTACTAGCCTCCACTTGCCACTTTCATTATAAATCGCCTCACCCTTTACATAACCTGCCTCGGTTCTTAGCTTGACAACTTTGATTCAATCTCTCTCCTTTCTAGTGGTGCTGGAAAGCCAACACATTGGGTGGCCTGCCTAGATTTTTGTTAGATTTCTGTCCCAAGGAAATCAGTCAAAAATAGAGAGACACAATTCACTGGAAAAATTATCCAAGATATTCATGAAATTCTTTCTTTATCTCACAAGTTATGTTGCCCTTATCATCACCAGTCATCAAGGGTAATAAAGAAAGTTAATGGACTATTAAAATTAAAGTTTACTAAATGGGATCCACCTTGGATTCACATCTCCAAACTAAAAGATACAAAAGCTAGTGTGAATGGAAGTTCACCCTAATTGGAACAAAGGTTCCCTCTGGAGTGGCCCAAGAAACACAGAGAGCCGTGAGGTAGAAATCTTCTCCAGAACCTTGGACCAAGCAGATAACTTCAGGAAGTAATAATTTTCCACCCAAGACATCACAATAAGACACCCTAGAATTCCCTTTTGTTTTCTTTTGACATATACTTCTTCCCTATCTTCAACATAAGTGCACAATCTTACAAGACTATTTTTTTTTATTGCTGGTTATAGACCCCCTTTACTATGGAAACCTCAGTTTCCCCCAAATTTCCAAACCTGACTTAAATTTAATTCTTTGTATTAACACTGGGAGTCTTTATCATCTTTTTCCTATAGATTTCAAAAGGAATATGCCTCAATATTTTTCAATAGAGGAATCTATTCTTCTACCTCAACATAATCCAGGGTCTTTGCATGGAACTAAGTATATGTAATTACAACTAAATAACTGCCAATACCTACACTATTATTATAGGAGGCAAAAGTACACACTCCTTGCCTTTTATATGTATCGGATAGACCCAGGTGACCCTGAGGAAACTTGTACCTGGTACATTTTGAACTGTCTGTCCTACAAACAAAAACCAAGGGATTCTTTTATTTCCAACTGGATGGACAATGTTTCAACAGAAGAGCTCATATAAAGTCCAACATACAAACCTATGAACAAATATTCTCATTAAAGTTGCATAGCCCCTACTGAGACAGTATTTGTGGCAACTATGCCTATAGGTATCTGCGTAACTAGCCTGGGCTCTGCAATCTAACTAATCAAATCAGCCTTTATCCTATCTTTTCTTTTCTTTTTTCTTCTATTTTATTTTATTTTTATTTTTGTCTTAACTACCTTATTTCTTCTGATTGAAGGCACTGAACAATCTAAAACGTCAAAAATGTGTTATATCTCACATACCGGTATAAAATCCTAATTCCATAAGAAGGACATGGCCTGTTCTTTTCACTAAGTTCTCAAGAAACTCCAGAACAGGTGTCTAGTCTAAGGGATTGAGACTAAACCTACAAGACTAGACTACCACAGTAGCTCATGTATGGATAACTGTTGTGGCTGCAGCTCTGGGAAATAAGCTGGGCAATGAATGAAATTACTGAAACCACCAACATTATTACCAGAGGAATTCCAGTGAGTAGTTCTCTAAAATGTATGGCACTGGACATAATTGTGGCTTCCCATGAGACAAGTACAGTGGTCAGAAGTGATTATTATACATATGTTCCTGAAACTTCTATGATGTTTATGTCATCACCAAAAAATATTCAGACTGAAAACCAGAAAATTAATTAGATTCCCCTCTGTTGTCTTTTTTGCTATTGTCTAAAGACTCTTTAAATCCAATGTCCTAGAAGAGTCTCAACTGGGTCTCATCAAATCTTACATATTGGTATTAATTGATTTATTCAACCATCAATAATTACGTTTAATTCTTAAAGCTCAACAAGAATATAAAGGCAAGTTCAACCCTGAAAAGCATTTTGCAAATTTTAATTTACTACTATTCTGATTTCATCCCTAATAGTGTTAAAGAATATATTTTGTTTGTTTTAAACAATGGAGGGTAGGGGCTGACAACATGTTTATAATTACCCATAAATTATTCATTGACTTGACTTGGCCAAATGTTAGTTAGGCTTCTCTCCTATCTCTCAAGCCTTTAAACTTTGATTCAGCCCCAATATTAAGCAAGCATTAAGGAAGAGAACTTCCTCTCTTAACAGCTCACTCCAAGAATGAATCCACTACTGAAACATGTCTAATTGAAGCATCCTGAGTTGCCACCAGCTCACTCCACTGCCAATCTTGCTTCCACACAAAGATTTTTCTAGACTTACATCCCATCCTCTATATTAAAGCAACAACAAAAAACTTTTCCTGTTTGATTTTTATTCTTGTAAATCCCGAGATTGGAGTATTATCCCAATTGCAATACTGTCTATGAAGAAAGTTTCTCTTTACTGAAATTTGGATTTGTTTTTTAAATGACACCAATGGGCTTGAAGAGGACCTGCACCTCAGATCATGATTGCAGCCTTTTGAGGCACTGATCAGAAAACTTATCTAAACTCTGCTTGGAATCCTGCCACATAAACATATGAGATAATAAATGTGTGTTGTTTTAAGCCACTAAACATGGAGTAATGTGGAAACAGAACACCAATAAAAATAAAAAATACAATGTGAACTTCAGTCCATTGTTATTTTCTTTTAATAGCAAAACATTTAATATATTCCATGTAATTGCTTTCTTCTATATTTTATTTGATATTAACTTAAAAATTATTTATTCTAACTATAATCGTCTATACCAGTGGTCAGCAAACTCATTAGTCAACAGAACCAAATATCAACAGTACAACGATTGAAATTTCTTTTGAGAGCCGAATTTTTTAAACTTAAACTATACAGGTAGGTACATTGTTATTAACTTAATTAGGGTACTCCTAAACTGGCCTTTGCTAAAAACGTCCTCAA
>NW_006287918.1:22224-24496 GCF_000327345.1 Myotis davidii | reverse complement strand
AAAGATAAAAATTAAAAAATAATGAAAGAAGATGTGGTAGATACTCAGCCATAAGAAAAGATGAAATACTGCCATTTGTGACAACATAGATGGATCTTGAGAATATCATGCTAAACAAAGTAAGTCAGACAGAAAAAGTCAAGAACCATATGATTTCATTCATATGTGGGCTATAAAACTGAAAGCAGCAATTGAACAAATAAGACGAAAAAAATACTCGTAAACACAGACGATACTATGATGGTTACCAGAGGAAAAGGAGGGTAGAGGGAGTTAGTAAAGGGTAAACAGGGTCAAATACATGGTGATGAAGGAAGTTTGACTGTGTGCTAAACCCAGGATGGAATAAACAGATGATGAGTCATAGAATTATACTCTTGAAACCTCTATAATTTTATTAACCAATTTTACCCCAATAAATTAAGGGAAAAAAAACTGAAAAAAATATATCTTGAGAGTGGTGGTATTTCATAATCAAGACATTGTCCATATACACATATGAGAAAATATAACAATATTTATTTAAGATGGATATTACATATTTTTTGATGCAGAGATATTTCCCATGGTACATTACATCTACAAATGAAAATATGTTCTGTTGGTTTACCAATAAAATTAAATTTAATTAAAGTAAGTACTAGCAGACATGATTTCAATTACATTTTCATTAGTAGGGCCATTTCTAGAAGATTAAAAAATACAGAGAACTTGAAAAAAAGTATGCTTATTCAAGATGTGTTTCCAGAACGTGTACTTTAAGCAACCAGACAGACCTGTCTCTACTTTTATGTAACTTATTGCTACTTGGCATAGTGTGTGTGTGTGCCTGTGTGTTAATTTTCTATCACTAATAAATGCAACAGGATGGGAATTCCATATGAATACAGATTTTGCTTTTGATTTTCTGTTTATTGCTGACCCTCATTAACTAGAATATTGTCTGACCCATAGTAGGCCCTCAAATACATATGTGCCACTCAGAAAAATAATACATATTTATATTACTGTGGGAAACTGTTTATGCCTTCACTATCTGATAAACATAGACAGAGAACCCCCCCGAAGGCTAGGGGCCTTTGAAGCCCTAGCAGAGGTCAGCTAGGTGCCACCTCTGTTTGTCCAGACAGTGGTAGCTGAAACTACTCCCCCATTTATTATTATGTAAATCCTTGCTGATGGGCTAGTCTGCCTGTTGCCAGGGGTCACCTGCCTAAGGGCTATGCTATGGGTCCATCCCAGATCAATAAAAGCTTGGTGAGGCCTGAGCACGGGAGGAAGTCCTTCCCCTTGAGTTGGACTTGCCCGCCTGGTCCCCCAATATTCCAAATTATCTCTTGTCTTTTCGTATTCATTTGTGTGCGGCTCTGCTTCCAGTTCCTGAACCCTGACCCATGCAGGACGTGGGAAGGAAACACACAACATATTACTTAATACTTCAGGTAAACTTGAATGTTGATTATTTCTTTTTAAACACATGAAGCACCTCAATGACCTCTTTTTTAGCCTTTTCTCTAATCCTAACCCTGACCCTCAACTCAAACCTAACTGTAACCCTAACAGGGACATCTGTAATACTCTCCACAATGAAGATTAAATAACAAACAAACAACAACAAAAATTAACAATGAGCTGATCCCTAACCTTGACTATAAATCTAAGACCTAAACCAAACTCAAAACCTAATCCCCCCTCAGTATATAATACAAAACCTACTCCTAACCCTAGCACTTACCTTAATCCTATCCCTGATTTGAATCCAAACACACACACGCACACAAATAAAAAATTAAAAATATTAAAACCTTACTATATGCACTGATTGGGGAAAGAACAAATCAGATCTTCCCTCTAAGAAACTTGTCATCTGTCAGCATCTAATATCTAACACAAAAATGGATCTATGTTAATAACACACAATGAGCAGAATTAGAGAAAATGTAAGTTGAGAAAGGGAGCTCATTGTGAAAATGCACCAAGTAGAATATTGGTGTTTTGCTGCGAACTGGACTTATACCTACCCCATCAAAGTGTATGCTATAAAACGTTCTCAGGTTTCGCTCAATACATATGTGCACAGTCAGTCTTCCAAATTTGCACTCAAGCTGTATAGTTTCCTCTCCACAACAGCCTCAACGTTGGAGATGGTGTTAGTCTCTACCTGGCACCCTTTTTATTTTGTTCTTCTAATACTTCTAATAACCTTTCAATTACCTTGAATAGGACCATGAAGTGAGGCTTAATTACTTCTACCCAAAATAATACACCTCCT
>NW_006287918.1:9065-22189 GCF_000327345.1 Myotis davidii | reverse complement strand
TGAGAAAGAATAATCAAACTGTCAGTCAGCAATATCTTAGTTTTGGAAACGTGGTGTCTTCAGAGTTTACTAATTTTGGATTCCAGATCACCATCATAAGCCATAAAAATGACCAATTTTTAATTTGACATAGAAACTGTAGCTTGTTGTACTCTACAATATATCAATGCCTTCAGACACCCATGATTTTGGCCCAAATTATACAGGAATTTTAAAACATATAACGTTTTAAGACTTCATGTTGAAAAATATCCTATCACATGAACCCATAGTCAAAGAAAAATTGAATGCTGGAAATTCCCACTGCATCATGTATAAAACTTCTATTTCCCAGCATGTTTGACCTAAGCTAGTGTGCTGAGTCCAGAGTTTAGGACTCTCAGTTCCTCTCCCCTTTCCATTATCCCAATTCAGGCTGATGAGTTTTCTTCCCAAACATGGCAAAGAACAAAACAAAGCAATGATTTTGTTGATTTCTTTTAATCAAACTGCTTATTTATTTTCTCTTTGAACCACAAAATAGCCAAGGTATAACTCTGGGCTGAGCTGTGTTGTGAGAGGCCTTCTGGATGGAACTAATAACCTCTGTGTGATGCAGGAGGTGTCAGGAAACCCATTGGGCAACTGGAGGAAGTGGGGCTGGGTCCTGCCCAGGTGTGGCTCCTCAAGAAGGCTGAGGAGTCAGGCTTAACTAAGGCAGCAGCTGACGTGGCTGTTCTAGGATAACCTACTAAGAAGTGGCGGAGAACTAGAAACTAGAGGAGTTTGAGATGAAAGGGAACAAGCACATTGTACAACCTCCAGGACTCCAGCAAGATCTCTAGCCTGCTACTGAGTGTAGGGAGGTATGATCAGGTTACTGGATTCTCCTCAGCAGACAAACACAATTGATCAGGACCAGGTACTGGAAGCAGTTGAAACTTCTGAAGCCCAAATAAATAGCGTGCAAAGGTTGATGAGCAATTAGATGCCATAGCAAGGACAACGAAGAGAAAAAGCAAAACATTTGCTGATAAGGCATCATAACAAAAGATTCTGTGTGACTGAAACAAGTGATGTTTAAAACCCATGTTGAAAATCTCCATAGCCATCTAGAGAAATTGAAAAAGTGTGGCCCATAGAGAAGGAACCAGGAGAAATGTAACCAGCAAATCAGTATACAACTTCTCATGTATGACAAACCATCGTGGCCTGTGGGGAAATGGAAAATGAAAACCAAAATTCTACCACTGGGCAAATAAATCATCCCCTTTACATAATACCCCTTAGAGAATAGGAAAGAACATCTATGGGAATAAAGTACCTACAAAGATTGTCACGATGTTTTTGAAGATTAGTTGGATGCTTTGCAGTAAAGCAATTATCAGACGAAGCAAATAGATTTTCCAGGTCAAGACTGTTTGGGTCAATGGGATACTTAAGTTCTAGAAGACACCTGGTTTGCTTTCTGAGAATACATGCAAGTATAATAAAAACAAAACCAGGTATCTTTCTCTTTGGCTTCCTTCATTTTCTTATCATTTTCCTTTACACGTTTTAGGAAACTATCCAGGCCCGTAGAGTAGAATGGACATTTTAATGATGTAATTCTAACAATCCATGATTCTTCCATTTGTTTATATCTTCATCTGTCTCTTTCTTCAATGTCCTGTAGTTTTCCAAGTACAATTCTTTTATCTTCTTGATTAAGTATGTCACATACACAAAATATTTAGAAGCAAAATTATTTTATTTAGTAAAAAATATTTTAATTAAAGAAAGCCTAGTGATCAGAAGAAAAATGAGGTCTTGTATATGAAATGCTATTTAAGCAAGATAATTACACTTTCCATCAACAAAATAAATGTAAAAATAAGACGAAGCTATAGACATAAAATTTTCCCTAATAAACCATTATTTAAGAGATTGTTGAATATTTTCAGTAGGAATCTTCAATTAATGTGTATTTGTGCAGCAAAATTATTATAATGAGTTAGACAAAACACTGAAGCAGTGTAAATGAAGTTAGATATTTTTTTAAAGCTTAAAGAAATTAATTATAGTTAAGTGTTTAAAATGATTTATATTCCTTTGGCAAATATACTTTCATTATTTTAATGTAATCTCTTATCCACAGAACTTCTTTCACACTGGCAATACGCCAATGACATTTTAAGTCCATGGATGTCTTAATTTTTTAAAGTTCAAGAAAACCTACATTTTTAAACTTTTGTGTAGTAATTTGTATTCTGTTATACATTTTAATTTAAAATTTAATAAAGCTATTTTTCTATGACACAGACAATTTATAATTACCATTTTATTAATAAGGAAATTTTGGCTGATAAGTGTTAATACAAGTCCAAGGTTAGGGGCTGGTAAGTGGAAGATGCAGGTCTGATTAAAACCAAGCAGTATAAGCAATACTATCTCAAAAAATATAAGTCCGCCTAACCCTGAGAATGTAGAGAGAACAGTCATGTACTGATTAAAACATAATCCAATAAAAATGTAGTCAGAAGACTCAGTTATGGTTCCTATAGAGCACCCTGGCCCAATGGACAAAACCCAGTAGTAGTGGAGAAGGTTGCCCTGATGTGGCTGTGGGTGTCTACCACTGGACCATTGTCATCACTGGACACTGTTGTTTGTCATATTTGGAATTGATATGGGCAATCTGAAATCAACCTTATTAAGAAATATAATTTCAGATGACTATGTGATAGAAATTGCTGTTACTTACAGGAAACAAAGAAAAAAAACAAAACAAAAAAAACAGCCCTAACCGGTTTGGCTCAGTGGATAGAGCATCAGCCTGCGGAATCAAGGGTCCCAGGTTCAATTCCGGTCAAGTGCATGTACCTTGGTTGCAGGCACATTCCCAATAGGGAGTGTGCAGGAGGCAGCTGATCTATGTTTCTTTCTCATGGATGTTTCTAACTCTCTATCCTTCTCCCTTCCTCTCTGCAAAAAATCAATAAAATATATTTAAAAAAAAACAGCTCCCACAATTTTTACTTTCAAGTTGTTACTTTTAAGCAGTTATCTTAGTTTTTGTGGGAAATAAGTTTTTGGGTCCTCCCTACCCCCTCGGGAAACCTGTCATATGGTTATACACACTGAAGAACTGACACACTTTATTTTCTTTCTGTGTATAGTTTGTGCGTAGAGGATGCATGTGTCAGGTGAATGAAAGAAACTACATAAATAGCATTGTTCCACATAATATTAAAGTGAATCACAAGGCTGCAGTGAATTTCAATAAAGTAATTTTTCAAAAAGGGAAGCAGAATATCCTAATTCTGTGTTTTAATAGTATTAAAATACAGATTTATGGGGAATCCAAAAGGGAAAAGGGAAAAGGAAAATGCAAGTTTTCCTTATTTATTTTGTGGCCTATGTATATATTTTTCTTCTTTGAAAAGTTGGTTGTGCTTTATATTTTGCAATTCCAATATCAGAATGATTTTTATCCAGGTCAGATGAAGCACAATTGTAGAAAATGCCAACAGGCAATAGATTATAAAAACTACCTATTTCACTCTTTTGTTACATTATAAAATGTTTATACTCAAATTCACTCATGCATTATGTGTTCTTGAAGCCAGTATAGATGTACTGTGTATTATCTATTATTATTTCAAATGAAAAAGTCCACAATCACAATCCTGGCTCTATCTGCTTTCCTTTCATTGCACTGAGAGTTTTTTATTTGAAGCCAATGCAATACCTTATAACTTTTATGGTCACTAAAACTTCCAAAACACATTTTTAAGTGTTTAGCATTAATGTGAATGTTAACTATCAGTGCTATTTTTCTCCTCATCTCCCAGAACTCCTGTCCTAAATTTTCATTGAGAGGTCCTGAAATGACCTTAAAATCAGCATCAGCATTCTAAAATTCATTTTTTATTTTCCCTCTTACCAACTCCAAACTTGTTGATTCTCATAGTTCTGTTAATTGAACCCCTGATTGTCCAGTTCTCCCTGGCTAAACATGTGCTATTGTCATTGATTAGTGTATAGCTTTTATTCCTGATAGCTATTTAGCCCATTGATCTGGCTGACTGAGTCTCCCTTCAAAATGCCACTTGGAGTCATCTCATTCTTTCTATTTCTTCTGCTATGACCAATCTCCATGCCACTCCAATCTCTCACTCTGCATAGTTCCCTAAACTCACTGTTCTTTTAAAAACTACACCTATCTATCTATCTATCTATCTATCTATCTATCTATCTATCTATCATCTATGTATCATCTATCTATCTATCCATCTTTCTATAGCTCTATCAAAATAAAAGCAATAATTTTGTAAATAGTTCTAGGGGTCTTGTTATGTTAATGGCATTATTTACCCATATATATATATATATATATATAAAAGCCTAATTTGTAAAGTGTCCCCTCGGAAGTTTGACTGACTAGGAGTTCAACCGCTCACTATGACGTGCACTGACCACCAGGGAGCAGTGCAGAATGAAGGAAGGCCCTGGCCAGCAGCTGGAAGCTGGGGAAGGAAGGTCCCAGCCAGTAGCTGCTGGGGACCTTACCTGTGCGCAAATTTCATGCACTGGGCCTCTGGTATAAAATAATTAGAATTGAAAGATAAGTATATTAAGGACTTAAGTATATTATGTAATAACTGTAACTTTTGGAAAATTACTTAAATCCCTGAAACTCATTTTTTCTCAGCTAATAAAGGGCAATAATAATGTTTAATCCAAAAGCCAATATGAAAATTAAATTTTTTAATAAATATATTAATGCTATGGAGATATTAACATAATTGGAAATAGTTCACCTTTTATTTTTTTTAGTCTAGTCTTTCTTTAAGCAACCAATCATTTTTTATTTACCTTTTCAGCAAATAATCATTTGTTTGAGAGGCATTGAGCTAGGTCCTGGAAGCTCAGATTTATTTTATGTGAATTAGACTTATACTATGAAGTATCTTACTCCTCACAACAAAGTCAGTTTAATTACAGAGCCCAAAGGCATATAGCTACTTTTTTCTCCTCTCTGATTTGGTCTCTACCCTTAGAACTTATATCACACTAAGATGACAACTACATCTGTTAGTACTGTAATGTTTAACATACTATCACAGAAGTATTCACAATACTTTTTCACTACATATGATATACCTAAGTCATAATGAATATTGGGAAAGATTTTAAAGTAGGTGACACTGGAGATGATATTTAATAAACAAATATAAATGGGCTAAACAGGTAAAGGGTTGGTGGAAGAAGGCAGATAAAAGCATGTATAAGTATACAGATATAGAAAACAATGAAATAGTCAAGCCCTTACTTGTAAAACAAAGCTATAACTATTAGGGGAGAATTTTGTTGTTTAGAGCTTATTCGAGTCTAATCATGAAGATGTGTATAGATCATTTTAAGTGTGTGTGTAGGAGACAGAGAATTCTTCCTAACTCTGAGATGACTATATGCCAAGTATAAATATGTACTTCAAGTATTTTTCAGAAAGCTTTTTGTGTCAGTTTGTGTTCCTGGAAAACAGTTTCTGAGACAGTGATTTGCCTGAAGGAAGTTAACTTACCCTGCTCTGAGGGAGTGAGAGAGTGGGCCAATTACTGAGTACGGACTGTCCCCGGGGAGAGCATTTAACTTGAGTGAAGCTGTGATGGGAAATGCCAGGAGATGAACTCAGCTGTGTACCATAAACACATTACCCTTTGACAGTTGGGAGAGTGCCTCAGGTGGGATCTGCATGGGAAATACATCATCCTTTAGGATCCATTTGATGCATATAATAAAATCATCCTCTCCGAACACAACCTCCACTATTCAGGTTGCTTTTTCTGGATAAAATTAGAAAAGGAAGGCTAGGAGGCTGCATTAGGGTCTTGGTACCTCGGTTGATAACAGCCATCTCCTTCCCTTATTCTAGATCAGTGATGGCGAACTATGATACGCGTGTCAGAGGTCACATGCGAACTCATTTTTTTGGTTGATTTTTCTTTGTTAAATGGCATTTAAATATATAAAATAAATGTCAAAAATATAAGTCTGTTTTACTATGGTTGCAAAAACCAAAAAATTTCTATATGTGACACGGCACCAGAGTTAAGTTAGGGTTTTCCAAAATGCTGACACACCGAGCTCAAAAGGTTCGCCATCACTGTTCTAGATCTTCTTTATTAGAAGCTCACTTCATTCTAAGTCAGTAACCATGGTTTCGCTTGGTTTATGCTAAACCAGGATGGTATGGTTTATGCTAGAACCAGTGTGTCTCATGTTCCTTCACCCCTTATGCACTCCTTCTGTTGAATGTTGTTCTCTTAATCCAAGGTAATATTATATGCAATACACTGTCAGTAGATAAAAACCCTCTGAAGTCCTTATAGACTTGTGCAGGATGAAGTTTCTTTTATCCTATTTATTTACAAGGTTAAAATACACCATGAGGTTACTCTTAACAACCTACAGTAAATATTGGCTTTCCAAATTATATACAAAAATCTCATTATATCATTAAACATATGGTTTTTTAACCAAATGTATTGGAAAAATGACTGAATCCTGCTGTTCTGAAAATGTTACATAATATTAATTTTTTTCAGTCAGAAATAACTTAGCAAGAAGTATGTTGGGATTTCTTTTAAAGAAAAATAGCAAGGCCACACCTATTACCTAAATTATAAATTTGTGAAAAAATTTGGGAAAGTGGATGAGCCTATTAAGAGGATAAAACAATACATCAGAAGATAAATTGTGTTTTCTCTATTTCTTTATTAGAATGGCAGAACCCACCATAAATTACATACCAAAGTTGAACTGTGTTATCAAGATGCACTCTTCTTAATATCTCTACTTCTCTAACACATAGAGGCATTAACTCAATGTGATAGAAAATATATTTTAATTGAGTCTTCTGAAATGCATAGAAAAAATAAAGAAGGAAAGTAGGTAACTGAGGAGGAATCAGAAAAAAAGTTGGGAAAGTATATAAAAGTCACATTTTCAAGTAAGTTGAACGTCAGTCTAAGGGGAATAACTTTTATCTTGTTTTAAAGAAAACACATGTAAGGTCTCTTAGCAGGTGACCAGAATTCTGTTATAGAAATATTAATCTGAAAGAAGGATAGGGAGTGGAGCTAGGAAAACAACGGTTTTCATGAATTGGCAAATTCTTTGCTAGGTTACAAAATTGATAAAACAGGCAAAACATCCTTTAGAAACCGGGGTGTCTGTGATTTTCTCATCATAATGCATCCTTTCATCACAGTGCCTTGTATTCTGCCTCCCATCACCTTGCACCTTTTTATTCCTGCAATTGTCATAGTAATTCACAAATGCAGCATGATAGCACCTCACTCATCGTGGGAGCTGAATTGTCCTAGAGCGTTTCTGATTCAAAGGCCTAGGGTGTATAGAATAATTCATCTGACATTCAGACAAGTGCAACCTGAAGGTGCAAGACAGTTAGCTTTGCTGTGGGCCAACTGCTTCCATTGAATAGAAGATCTGTTTCATCATTTGGATAGAAAATTCTAAGCTGTATTCAACATGGCTCCTCAAAACGTTCTGAAGGAGAATACTCTCAAACCTGTCCCTACCCTCCTGCCACTTGGGCCACTTCCTTAAATCAACCCACTTTCTTTTTGTTCTGAGGTTGGTTTTTCTACAATAATAGTGAAGAACTCTAAAGTAGCCTGGCTGCTATGACTCAGTCGTTGAGAGTCGACCACGGCACCAAGAGATCTCTGATTCAATTCCTGGCTAGGGTGCATGCCTCGGTTGTGGGCTCAATCCCCAGTAGGAGGTGTACAGGAGGCAGTGATCAATGTTGATGTTTCTCATTGATGTTTCTATCTCTCTCTCTCTCCCTCTCCCTCTAACATAAATAAAATATATTATTTTTAAAAAGCACTCTAAAACAATGGTTTTCCCTCTTACATTTTTCTGTCCTCAACCCCTCCACTCCTGTTTCCTGGGATCACTTCCTGACAAACTGTTTGAATTCAACCACTTATCTAAGTCTTGGCTTTAATGATGGTAGTTGGATGGACATCAAGGCTCACACAATATTTAAATATGATATTTAGCCCGGCCGGCATGGCTTAGTGGTTGAAATTTAACCTATGAACCAGGAGGTAACCATTCTATTCCTGGTCAGGGCACATGCCCAGGTTATGGCCTTGATCCCCAGTGTGGAGTGTGCAGGAGGCAGCCAATCAATGATTCTTTCTCATCTTTGATGTTTTTATCTCTCTCGCTCTCCTTTCCTCTCTGAAATCAATAGAAATATATTTTAATAAATAAATAAATATGACATTTATAAATAATTTAGGATGCATCTAAGGCCAATATTTTTGTAATAAAAAGATTACCAAAATAATACCTGATCAATCAAGCATCAATTTATATCTAAGACGTTATAACTTCTTCTGTATCTATTCTTTAAGTAATGTTAAATTATACATGGTAAAGAAAAATGGTTCATCATTAAAACATCACATATTTAGCTATAATTAAAGTAGAAATTTATTGCAATATTCAGAAATTACTCTTCCTTAGAGGAATAAACTTAAAGCTGGTATTTTAGTATCACCATATTAAAATTAAACTGTTTCATGGAAAAAAATAAGATGAAAACAAGACAAAACACTGACACAGAGTCTTCAAGGATGAGTTCTGAACCAGAATGGGGGCAATACATACAGCAGACAAAAAAATTTATTACTGTGGAAATGAGTTGGCAAAGTTCTCATAAACTACAATAAGATACATAGCACATAACCTTCATCAAATGGTTTATTTGTACATTTCTGTGACTTTTCTATTGTTGCTATTTATTAACTTTTCCTCTAGTATTCAAAGCATAGTGTTAACTCTATCTCCAAACTTCAAACATCATAATTTGAGAGAATATTTATGAAAATTCCATGAAGGAAATTTAGACAAATATATTTAGTGAAAACTTGAAAATTGTTTGAGATTTGGTAGGGATGCTTTTTCTTTTACTCTATATTCAGCAGACATTTACTAATGTCAAACTCTAGGGCTTCTGTCTCTGTTGCACAAGTAAGGCTACCATTATACTTATTTTATTTTAAAGTTTGTATTTCTTTAACCTGCAGTGTTTTTTAAAGAACTAAAAAAAAAAAAAAACAATTACAAAAAACACTGGCATATTTATTAAAACTGCATTATTATTGCTATTACTGCTTTGTGTTTTAGAGTAATTTATGACTTGCAAAGCATATTTGTGTAAAATAGTTGAAGATCTGTTAATGAAGACTACATTAGAAAAAGTAAACAGTAGGTTTCCAGAAGATCAAATTAGCGATTTGGAAGAGAAGGTCACAGGAAACGCCCAAACAGAGCAGTAAAAAGAAAAACATTAGAAACATCAGGATAGTTTAAGGAACCTTTGAGGTAACATGAAGTGAAGCACATCCATATTATAGGGCAGTACCAGAGCGGGAGAGAGCAAGGGATGGAGAACCGATTTGAAGAGATAATGATTGAAAACTTCCCACTCTGGTGAAAGAAAAAGACACCCAAGTCCAGGAAGTGCAGAGAATACCAAACAAGATGAACCAAAAGAGAACCACACCAAGACACATCATAATTAAAATGCAAGAGGTTAAAAGATGAGAGAATCTTAAAAGCATCAAGAGGTAGACAGTTACCTACAAGGGAACTCCCATAAGACTGTTAGCTGATTTCTCAACTAAAAATCAGCTGTTAGCTGAAAATCTCAAGCCAGAAGAAATTAGAATGAAATATTAAAAGTGATCAACCAAAGGACTTATATGAATGCATATAAGCCTAACCAATGAACACAGACACCAGGGGTGTGAGGAGCATTGGGAGGATAAGGACACATATGTAATACCTTAATTTATAAAGAAAAAAAATAGAAGTGATGAAAAGCTAGGCCCTACAACCAAGACTACTTTACCCAGGAGGATATAATTTAAAATTGTAGGAGTAATAAAGAGCTTACCAGACAAGAAAAAATTAAAGGAGTTCATTACCACTAAATCAGTATTGCAAGAAATATTAAAAGGTCTTGTTTAAGAAGAAGAAAGAAAAAATAAAGAGGGACATAATAAACAAGTAATATGCAAATTGACCCTCACTCCGTCACACCATCACAAGATGGCTGCACCCACAGGGGAGGCAGCGTTCCCATAACAAGCTGTAATGAGAGATCAGCAGGGACTTAAGGCTGCGCTCCCTGCCCAGTGGGACTTGATGGGGGACCTCAGGCCACACCCCTTGCCCTGGTGCTGGGCTTGGGAACTTGAGGCCGTGCCCCCTGCCCCAGCACCAGGTCAGGGGACCTGAGAGTGTGCTGGGGAACCTGAGGCTGTGCTCCACGTCCAGTGGGGCTTGATGGGAGTGGGGCTGGCTGGGTCAGGATCTTGCCCAATGGGGGTGGGGCTGGCTGGATCTGGGTCTCACATGATTTTGAGGTGCACGTGGGTGGGCTGGGACTTGATTCTGGGTCCAGCAGCGTGCCCCAGCCTCGGACAGGAGGAAGATTTTAATATACATTTTACTAATTTTCTTTCTTCTCTGATACTTCTATTATAGAAAAAGGGCAAATATCAATATTAAAAAATTTCGTCTAATTAATTCCCTTTTAATGTGCAAGAATTTCATGCACCGGGCCACTAGTAAAGAATAAAATGGCAATAAAGATGTAATTATCAATAATTACTTTAAATGTAAATGGCTTAAATACTCCAATCAAAAGTTATGTCAAAGAACCACCTCAGAATAAAAGATACACAGAGACTAAAAGTAAACTGATGGAAAAAGATATTCCATGCAAATGGAAATGAAAAAAATAAAAGCTGTGAAAGTAATACTTATATCTGAGAAAATAGATTTTAAAACAAAAGCTAAAGTAAGATACAAAAAATGCAATAAGCAATGATAAAGGAAGCAAACCAACAAGAGTATATCATTTTTTTTAATATATTTTATTGATTTTTTACAGAGAGGAAGGGAGATAGATAGAGAGTTAGAAACATCGATGAGAGAGAAACATCGATCAGCCGCCTCCTGCACACCCCCTACTGGGGATGTGCCCACAACCCAGGTACATGCCCTTGACCGGAATCTACCCTGGGACCTTTCAGTCCGCAGGCCGACGCTCTATCCACTGAGCCAAACCGGTTTCGGCATATCATTTTTGTACTAGCTAATTTGTTTCAGTGGAGAGAGCATTGGCCTGCAGACTGAAGGGTCCTGGGTTTGATTCTTTTCAAGGGCACAAGCCCAGGTTTTGGGCTTGATCCCCAGTAGGGGTGTACAGGAGGCAGCTGGTCAATGATTCCCTATCATCATTGATGTTTTTTTCTCTCTCCCTCTCCCTTCCTCTTTGAAATCAATAAAAATGTATTTTTTAAAAATGTATATAATTCTTGTAAATATTTATGCATCCAATTTAGGAGCATTTAAATATATAAAGCAAATCTTCATGGACATAAAGGGAGTGATACACAGTAATGCAGTCATATCTGGGGATTTTAACATCCTCCCTGGCATCAATGGATGGATCTTCTAGAGAGAAAATCAATAAGAAAACAGCAGTCTTATATGACACATAAGATAAGATTATTCAATTGATATGGTTAGAGCATTTTAGTCTACAGCAGAAAAATATACATTCTTTTTAAGTACAACATGGAGCATTTTCCAGGATAGACCATATTATGACACAAAAAAGTCTCAATACATTTTAGAAGATTGAAATAATATTAAACATCTTCTCTGAGCATAATGGTGTGAAAAAAACTAAAAAACAAACAAAGACGCAGAAGCTAAATAACATGTAACTAAACAAGAAATGTGTTAACAATGCAATTAAGGGAGAAATCAAAGGATACCTTGAAACAAATGAAAATATGAACATAACAACCAAAAATCTTCAGGACACAGCTAAAGAATTCCCAATGGGGAAATATATAGCATCACAGGCCTACCTGAAAAAGCAATGAAAGTATCAAATAAAAAATCTAACTATACACTTAAAAGAGCTAGAAAAACAACAATATGCAAAGCTCAAAAGTGAGAAGGGAAAAATAAAAAAAACGATCAGAGCACAAATAAAACGGAGTCTGAAAACACAATACAAAAGATCAATGAAACCAAGAGCTTATTCATTGAAAAGTTAAACAATATTGACAAACTTTTACCTAGATTCATCAAGAAAATAAGAGAACCCAAATAAATAAATCAGAAATGAAAACGGAGAAGTAATAAATGATACCACAGAAATACCAAGGATTATAAAAAAATACTATGAATCACTATATACCAAAAAATTGGACAATCTGGACAAAATGTGTAAATTCCTAGAAACATACAATCTTCCAAAACTGAATCACTCAGATTCAGAAAATCTGAATAGATAAATTACAACTAATGAATTTGAAGTAGCAATAAAAAACAACAAAAATGAGCAAACAACAAAACAAAACAACTCACAACAAAAGTTCTGATCACTTCACAGGTGAATTTTGCCAAACATTTAAAGAAGAATTAACATCTATTCTTCTCAAACTATTCCACAAAAATTAAGAGGAGGGAAGATTACCAACCTCATTTTGCAAGGCCAGCATTATCCAAATACCAAAAACAGATAAAGACCTCACAAAGAAAAAAAATTATACACCAATATTCCAGGAATGCAAGGTTAGTATAATATCTGCATATCAATAAACATGATACACCACATAAACAAAATGAAAGATAAAAACCAAATGATTATATCAATAGATAGAGAGAAAGTGTGTAACAAAAATCCAGCACCAATTTATGATAAAAAACTCTGAGGGAAGTGTGAACAGAGGAAAGATACCTCAATATAAAAAAGGTCATATATCACAAATCTACAGTCATCATCATACAAAATGGGAAAAAACTACAAGTGTTTCTCCTAAGACCGGGATCAAGACATGGGAGTCCGCTTTCACCACTCTTATTCAACATAGTCCTAGAAGACCTAGCCACAACAGTCAGACTAGAAGAAGAAATAAAATGTATCAAAATTGGAAAAAAAGAAGTAACACTGCCATTATTTGCAGATGAGGTGATCCTGCAGATAGAGAATCCTAAAGATACCACTCCGCCTCCCCCCAAAATTACAAGAACTG
>NW_006287918.1:6637-7923 GCF_000327345.1 Myotis davidii | reverse complement strand
ATCATCTGTGTATCTTCTGTGGTAAGGTGACTGTCCAGATCTTATGCACATTTTAAAATTGCTTTTTTTCCCTAATTTTTGAGGATTAAGAGTTGTTGTGTTGCTTTTTTCCAAAATATATCTGGATACCGCTTCTTTGCCACATCCTGTCTTAAAAACACTTTCCCAGAATCTGTGGCTCATGTGCAAATTGGTGAGAAGACATGTTCAAGAAAATGTCCTCCTCTGAACTTTCTAATATTCCCCCATCATCAGGGACTTTAAAATTTTAAAAGAACCAAATAGCGTACTTTACTCCATAGATGAGTGACACATGGATAACGTTGAACATATGTAATTAGTATTATTAGAACTATCAAAGTCATACATGCATTACACAAAACAAACAACTCAAGAAGTAGATAGATTTGCAAGATCCTAACTAGAGGTGACTTGACCATCACTTGTGGCCTAGTATGTATATCTCACTTCTGCCTCTCTCATGTCTGTCACAGGCAGAGTCATGGGCACATATATATGCTGCCAGGGTTCAGGAAATTTGGAGAAGGCTGTGCGTAGATTAAATAGGAGTCCAGAGACAACATATAATTTTGAAAGGCATATGGCGGTCACAGGAGACTACTTTAAAGGAAACTAAGATCTCCTCATCTCAGGACCCCATGCTTTTTATTAACACAAATTGTCCTGAGGTGAGGCAGAGATATACACTTCCAAGGGTCAGGGTTCCATATACAGAGTTCATGGTCATATTGGGGAGAACTAGCCTACAGCTGTTCAGGTGTTTGGCCTGTAGGAGGCAATAACATGTAGATTAAGATACCCTTAGCTATCTGGCAGTAAATGATTAATTTAGTGTATCTTATTCAGGTTAGGGGAAATGCCATAAGCCATTCCCAGATTCAGCCCTGCTGTCATGCTGGAATTGGCTTCCGGCATGTCTGCCTGTTGAAATCAGATGTAAGGGGATTAGTGGGTGGCATGCTCATTTAGACAGTTGTTCCATGTGTCCCCTCTGAGAGGACCCCAGAAGTCTTCTTCTGTTGACACGTAGATCCCTGAACCAAATTGAGCGCCTACTCAGCTTCCCTTATCCACGTGGACCAAAATTGGTGGTCCCAAAGCCAGACTATTAAATCAAAGCTCTGACAGGGAGTCTCAAAAATACATCTCTGAACAATTGTGCAACAATTTCTGTGGGGGAAACACGCAGGGGGAGCCCTTCCAGTGCAGGTGTGCCCTGTGGGGCTTCGGTAAGCCCTGCTAAAATCATTTTTTGTGGGGGGGCT
>NW_006287918.1:0-5495 GCF_000327345.1 Myotis davidii | reverse complement strand
CCAGGCAGGGGGCCAGGGGTCTTCCTCCCCCACCAGATGCAGCACATTGACCTGGGAGGAGCTCTGCAAAGACAGTGACCAGCAACAGGTCAGGAGGCCTCAAGCCTGGCCCCAGTCCCTGCTGCTGCTTCTGCCCCCTGGACCTTCTGCTCCCGGATGGATCAGGCCCAGCCCTGGGTCTGCACAGACCTCTACCCAGGGGAAATGAGAGTCACCTCCAGGGCCCAGAATAGACCCCGGGCAGAGGGCGCCGCTCACACTCCACGTCCACCCAGCCAGCCTTGACCTGGGCTGCAAATATGACTGGCCCTGACCCTCCAACCCAACCTGTTCCTATTCCAGAAAGGCCCTCCCCACATGAAACCCCCCCTTCTACTGCTCCCCACCAACACAGACGGGCGCGCACACACGCACACACACACACACACACACAAGGAGGGGGCAGGGCTGCTCAGGTGGGATCAGAAGGGTGGCCTGGCCTGAAAATAACTGCCCTAAGCCTCCCTGTCTTACTACTGCATCCCGCCGGGCAAAGGGCCACAGGCGTCGTCTGGGCTGGGCCCTCATCCAGCGGCGGGCACGTCTGAACACACTCTCATCACTGCCTCTCTTGAGGCCTCGGTCTCGGCACACTGGGAGACAACATGAAAACATGGTGTCCTCTCCACAGTCTCTGAGTGAAAATAACTGCCCTAAGCCTCCCTGTCTTACTACTGCATCCCGCCGGGCAAAGGGCCACAGGCGTCGTCTGGGCTGGGCCCTCATCCAGCGGCGGGCACGTCTGAACACACTCTCATCACTGCCTCTCTTGAGGCCTCGGTCTCGGCACACTGGGAGACAACATGAAAACATGGTGTCCTCTCCACGGTCTCTGAGCGAGTAAGACGGGAAGGGGCAGTTATAGAATGTGGTGCGTGGTTACCATTGTTCTGTTGGGCTCCATCGCCAGGAAGTGAGGTCACTGCTCATGCTGAGGAGATGCTGGGGGTAGGAGACAACACCATGTTTTCGTGTTGTCTCCCAGTGTGCCGAGGCCAAGGCCTCAAGAGAGGCAGCGATGAGAGTATGTTTAGACGTGCCCGCCACTGGATGAGGGCCCAGCCCAGAAGACACCTGTGGCCCTTTGCCCGGCGGGATGCGGTGGTAAGACAGGGAGGCTTTGGGCATTTATTTTCAGGCCAGGCCATCCCTCTGATCCCACCTGAGCAGCCCTGTCCACTCTGTGTGTGTGTGTGTGTGTGTGTCTGTGTTGGAGGGGGCAGAATGGAGTTTTATGTGGGGAGGGCCTGCCTGGAATAGGAACAGGTTGAGTTGGGGAGTCAGGACCAGTCATTATGGCTCCAGGTCAAGGCTGGCTGGGTGGACGTGCAGTGTGAGTGGTGCCCTCTGCCCGAGGTCTATCCTGAGCCCTGGAGGTGACTCTCATTTCCCCTGGGTGGAGGTCTGTGCAGACCCAGGGCTGGGCCTGCCTGATCCGGGAGCAGAAGGTCCAGGGGGCAGAAGCAGCAGCAGGGACTGGGGCCAGGCTTGAGGCCTCCTGACCTGTTGCTGGTCACTGTCTTTGCAGAGCTCCTCCCAGGTCAATGTGCTGCATCTGGTGGTGGAGGAAGACCCGTGGCCCCTTGATTGGACGGTGGGCCACAGCACGGAGGGCAAGGAGAGGCCTGAAGAGTTTCTGGCCACCAGGTGTTCTGGGGACACAGGCCTCATGGATGGATGGAGGAGGACTGCTCCACCGAAGCCGCTCAGGCTCCGAAAGTCTCTAACCTGGAAGCCGCTCAGTCCCAACACCAGGAGGGCAATTTTTAACACCAGGTGGGAAGACCTGGAGCCCATCAAGGCAGAGCCCAAGGAGACAGAGCCCAAGGGTGAGGAGGTGGGGCGGGGAAGGTTGGGAAGAAATGGGAGGGGGAGTTTCAGGCGAGTTTCTGGGGAGGGACTCTTTCCAGAGAACCCCCAGATCCTGGCCAGTAGCAAAGAGCAGCCTCAGTCCACAAATATGTTGGACTGCGGGTGGGGAGCACATCCTGTGGTGGGTCCTGAAATGTGCCCAGTGTTCTGTCTTTGGGCGACAGATGGAAATACAGGCACGTGGGTGATCTTCTCTCCTCTCCCCACTCCAGCACCGGCCCAGCAGGTGGATGTGGCTCTTCCTGAGAAACAGCATGCAGAGCTGGAGGTGTGTCCTCCTCCTGAGCTTTCACCACCTCCAGCAGCCGCTCCAGCTTCAGCTGAGCAGACAGGGCCGGCCCCGGATGCAACTGAGGCCCTAAAACTGCTGGATGAAGAACCCTCCCCTGAACCCAGGCAGATTACTGCCTTGGAGAAGGAGCTGCCTTAGTAGGGCCCAGCTCAAGGGCTGCTTTTTCAATGTGCTCGCCCTATTCTCCGTTGTGTGATTTGGGTGGTCTATTCATTTTTCGTATTGGAGGTCTTGCTTTTATTAGTTTATTATTCTATTTTTAGTTTTCATTATTCCATCACACAATACATTGTAATAATAAATATATATATTTAAAATGATGATTGTTCATATTTTAAATGTTATTGTTCATATTTTAAATTCCTGGGCATCAAGGTTAGTCATGATGCTGTGTGTAAACATCATCACTGGTTAGTTGCAGGATGTCCCATCATCCCAAAAGGAGACCCGGCAGTAACAGAACTCACTCCCCACTCCTCCTGCCCCTGATCTGATTCCTGTCTCTGCCCCTTACCTATTCCCTAGAAAAGGAATCTCACAATAAGTGCTTTTTGTGTCAGCTCACATGTTTGTCTGTTTTTTATATGAGATAACATTTTTGCTATTAGAAAAAGAATTCGTAGATGGATTAGAGATTAGATTGACAAAAGAAAGCCCTTTCAGTAAGCATGTGCATCATCTCAGGGTAGAGACCACTGCACTAAATTGGACCCCTGGGCCAGAAGCCAGTCAGGCAATGGCTGTCTCTTCCTGTGCCCAAAACAACTAGAAAAATGCCTAAATCTGGGAAGACAAACCACAAGCTGGAAAGCAGTCCACACAGCGCTAGGCCCACGTGTGTCAGCCCTGTGGTGCAGAAAACTCTCAAAGGTTGGTGTTTTCTAAAGGGACAAAGGCAAACACATGCACTTCCAACATGAGAGGCAGTGCACAGGCCTCTACATGCCAGAGATACCCCACCACCCTGATCAGGCTTCTGGGCTGGTGGGGACCAGCCCTGGTGACAAAGTGAGGCAGCAGAGACCCCAGCGGATGGCCTGGGGAGGAAGGGGAAAGCCCCTCCTCTGGGAGAACAGTGTGCAGGACCTGCCAAAGCACCACAGGGCACACCTGCACTGGGAGGGCTCCCCCTGTGAGGTTCCCCCACAGAAATTTTTGCACAATTGTTCAGAGATGTATTCTTGAGACTCCCCGTCAGAGCACTGATGAAATAGGCAGGAACTCAAAAAAGCTCTGAGGTCCATGGAGAGTGGATAGGACCACCAATCTTGGTCCATGTCAATAAGGGAAGCTGAGCAGGTGCTCAATTCAGTGCAGGGGTCTTTACTTGTCAACAGATGAAGACTTCAGGGGTCCTCTCACATGTGACACATGGACCAACCGTCTGCATTGAGGATCCCACACATTAAACCCCTTACATCTGATTTCAACTGGCAGACATGCATATGTGCATGTGAGTCTGCCTGTGACAGACATGAGCAAGGCAGAAGTGAGAGAGACACACTGGGCCACAAGTGATGGTCAAGTCACCTCTGGTTTGGGACTTGCAAATCTATCTACTTGAATTGATTTTTTGGGGGTGAAGCTACATTCATGTCCTCCCAGGACCAAAGGTGAATGACAGCTAAATGATAGAACAAGCAACCTGAACAAGCAAATGAAGACTAGTTGGACATAAGCCTTATAACCAAGGGTTAGAGACAAAGCCAAACCCAGGGTGATAGGAAAGACACCTGAAAAGGGCTGGCCCCACACCCTTGTGTGGCAGTAGAGAACCTTCGGGAATATTTCAGTTGCAAAGATAGCCCCAGAGGAATGAGGTGTCTCAATGCCTCACTGGGCTCCTCATTCCAGAGCACCAGACCTGGTAAGAGACAGCGGCATAACAACTCCCTGAAAAAATCAATGGGGATTTCATCCACCAGGGAGGAACTGGAGGCCTAGTGAAAAATCAGGTGTCCTCTTAAAGGGCCAGCACACAAAATGCCTTTTGCAGACAACACTCATCTCAGGCTCCAGCAGAGAAGTTGGGGCTGAGAGCAGACACCTGGCAGCTTCTGCTTCACCAACAAGGTGTATTCTGCAAGGAGAGAGTCCTCGAGGTGGAAGGGTCCGTAGGAAGCGTGGGTGCCATTGGTTGACTGTGCTGCTGGGGCAGGAGACGTGGGCTTCATGGTGGGCAAAGCGTTCTTGGGAACAGAAGGCAGCTGTTTCTGTGGAGCCGTGCATGGAGGGCTGGTCTTCCCGTCCCCGGTCACTGTCTTCTCTTCACCGTCATATGGTTTGTGTCCGGAGCTTACAGACCTGTTCCAGAAGGGGTTCCTAACGTGTGCTCCACACAGAGAGGTGCAGCCGCCTGCGTCATCCAACTTCTGTCCCCAAAGTCATGTTACCTTCCTCCTACAGCTCCCATAGTCTCCTGGCTGGGGACTGCCTCTCGGGGGGCAGGGAGCGGGCAGGGGGGGGGGCGGCTCAAGGGATGAGGAGGACAGCCACTCAGCAGCTCCCAACACCCATTTTTGATAAAAACTCTCAGCAAGTTGGGAATATCAGGATTATACCTCAACGTAATAAATGCCATGCATGGCAAACCAATAGCCAAAATCATATTCAATTGGCAAAAACTAAAACCATTTTCCCTAAGAACAGAAATAAGACAGGGATGCGCACTGTCACAACTCCTATTCGATACAGTACTGGAAGTATTAGCCATTACGATTAGACAAGAAGAAGAAATAAAAGGCATCTAAATTGGAGAAGAAGAAGTAAAACTGTCCTTATTCACAGATGACATGATATTGTACATAAAAAACCCTAAAGACTCTTTCAAAAAACTATTAGACTTAATAAATTAATTCCACAATGTAGCAGGATACAAAATTAACACCAAGAAATCTAATGCATTTTTGTACACCAATAGAGAACTTACAGAAAGAGAGACTAGAAAAGTAATCCCATATTCCACCAGATCAAAAAAATTAAGATACCTAGGAATAAACTTAACTAAGGGGGTAAAAGACCTAAACATGGAAAGCTACACGACACTTAAAAACACTTAAAAAAGAGATAGAGGAAGAAATAAACAGATGGAAGAACATACCATGTTCATGGATTGATAGATTCAACATCATTAAAATGTCCATACTACCCAAAGCAATCTATAAATTCAATGCAATCCCTATTAAAATACCAACGGCATATTTCACAGACCTAGAACAAAGTCAACAAAAATTAATCTGGAATAAAAAAAGAACCCAAGTAGCTGCAGCTATCCTGAGAAAGAACAAAGTAG
>NW_006287917.1:1331822-1343292 GCF_000327345.1 Myotis davidii | reverse complement strand
GAGGGAACCCCACCCCCCAGTGCACAAATTTCGAGCACCGGACTTCTAGTAATATATAAAAAGCTTTCATAAACCTGGAAGACAAAGATAAATGAATAATTCAACAGAAACAAAACAAAGTATACAAGAAAGAATTTCACGTAAAGAAATGAAATTGTCCAAACAATATAAGAAAAACCTGTTCTCCATCATAAACTTTACAAATTCAAATGAGGTACATTTTATACTAATTAGCTTGGTATAAATTTTATATGTAAAATTTTGTTCTCTTTAATATTCTCTTAAATTTTGCTATTCTAGAATAAAGTTTTCTTTTCAGGCTCCCACTTCCTTGGAATTGTCTGGTAGACATATCCTCACATTTTTCCATTACTGAATATAATAGAAAAAAGGAGGAACATTCAATAAATAAAGAAAATTAAAGTAAAATAAATAAAGAAATAGATTTGGCAATTAAATACTAACTTTACAGTGCTGTGATTTTTGTCTGTTTACTTATTTAGTTAATTACTAAGTTACTGTCTCTATTTTATTTGTTTTGTTTTGTAAATCTCTTCTCTCCAGAAATATCTCTATACTTCTTATGAAAGGTAGCACCTAAAAAGTGATAAACATACAGTTGCTATTTAATGGAATTGCCTTACTTCACCTGAGCAAGGAAAAAGATGAACTAGACCGGTGGTTGGCAAACTGTGGCTTGCAAGCCACATGCGGCTCTTTGGCCCCTTGAATGTGGCTCTTCCACAAAATACCACATGCAGGCGCGCACGTACAGTGCGACTGAAACTTTGTGGCCCATGCGCAGAAGGCAGTATTTTGTGGAAGAGCCACACTCAAGGGGCCAAAGAGTCTCAAGTGGCTCATGAGCCGCAGTTTGCCGACCACTGAACTAGACTAAGGCTCCAGAGATTCATAGAGTTGCCATAAGAGATTACAAAAGGCGTATTTACTGGAGATCACCCAAGGGTTTGTCTACGTCATATTCCTTCCAAAAAAAAGTGAACTGGAATCTGACTAAGCTTCTACATCTAATTACCAATTTTCAGACATACAGTTAGCAAGGGAACAATTAAACATCACTGTAAAGTTGTGAACAAGAAAACCCAAACTATAAAAAACTGTGCACCCACCTCACCTGCACCCTCCCAGAGCCAGCAGTGGGTCTTCCACGTAAAAACCCATCCAGTGAGATGGGTTGTGCATGGACAGAGCGGATATGTGCAGAGCAATGGTAGCAGTCCCACTGGGGCTGCTGCTTCTTGCCCTGCTCCTACCAGCACAGATTTACTCAAACCAAAAAACCTGCTAGTAACCCGTCCCACAAACCTCAACATCCCAAGTCCAGTGAACGCCACCACGAAGGCAGTGGTGGTGCTCTGCAGTCAACAGCCAGTGCCCTCATTCTCTCGTTCTTGCTTTTACATCTCCCCTGTTAAAAGACCTGGCCAAGAAACGTCTAAGTTTAGACGTTTAAAGAAAAGTCAAGTAGCTTCCTAATATTACAAACTAATTAATAAGTGACAGGGCTGGGAGTCAAGCCTCTGCCCAACTCTAGAGCTACACTCATTTCAATAGATCACAATGATCCCTATATTAAAAGACATATAAAGAGAAAGAAAAGTAATATTAAGTCTTAAAATGGCAACATATTAAGCTTAGTGCTTTTCATACAATATTTCATCTAATCTTCAGAGAGGTTAGTTTTCTCCCCACTTTACTTTTGAAGAATCATACTTAAAATTTTAGTCTAACTTCAAATAACATCTTCCCACTGTCTATCAAAAGCAGGAATACTTGGGTTAAATCAGGCCCCAAATATCCCAAAACACTCCACAAAAGGGCCAACTGATATTTCGATATTTAGATTTGAGGTTTAAAATGTGGTCAGACTAAAGTGGGAAACATGGTATGGTGTTAGATATAGGCAGATATACCCTTATTTATTACATATACATTTTAAACATGGGTGGGTTTACATAAACTATCTGGGTGTTGTTAACTGGGTTCTATTTACTTTGGATTTATACTCTAAATTTTTGGAGCTATTTTTTAAATTCTGTTTGCTATTTTATATATTAAGGTGTTGTCTGATTCTGGGATCTAGAAATATAGCAACGACTTATATAACTTTAACAAATCTCATGTAAAACAGTAAATTTTAAGACTAGGATGCAAGCTGGGATTGCAACAAAGGACTTAGCATTTCCACACCCTATCATTTTGTATCAGCCATAAATTTTTTCCTTTTCATTCAATTAATATTTGACCAAAACCATGTAAAGAGGCACTTCATATTAAAAGCCAATATTTTTTGTAAAGCTATTACATAAAGATATGTACTCAAATTATTACATTTTATACATTTTATATTATTACAAGCTTATAATTTGCCTAAAATGAAAAGTCAAGCTTTTCAATCAGGCTGTGCTAAACAATGTATTGATATCTATATCAAGAAATTTTAAAAAATCAAGAAATTTGGGGGATCAACCGAAGGCAAAGGACCTTTAAATCCAGCTCTAATCCATTTTAATTTAATGAAAATAAATATAGTGAGGCAATTTTTTTCAGTTCACACAGAGCTATCTTGAGTAGGGCACTGGAAAGTAACATGGGCCTGACCTATTTTAAGAGCTTTCCCAGAAATTAGATATTAGATATATGAATATCATCTATATGACAGGTAATGTTTAATGTTTTCATATACATATATATATATATGTGTGTGTGTGTGTGTGTGTGTGTGTATACATATATACACACACACAGAGAGAGAGAGAGAGAGAGAGAGACTGAAGACTGAGGTCACTCTCTGGTTACCAGACATCAGAATATCAAAATGGAAGAAAATTCCGCTTTTCACTCTAGATGGTGAAAGCTGGAAGATAATGTTGTTCCCACCAAAACAGCAAGAAAAGGAAAACAACCAATCTATAAAATTATAACTTTTCTCATAGCCCATCAGATAGCTGAAATTGCAAGGCAGTAAGACCTGGATTGAATTTCAATGAGTGATAAGTTCCTCCAAGGAGAGGCAGAGCACTTGAACTATGTCACTGTTTATAGAACAGGGGAGGAAAAGTATCTGCCATAAAGTTAAGAAAACATCAGGTAAAACTGTAATGGATTTTTAAAGGACAAATGTGTGCTAGCATAAAAGTTTAACATAACTGGGAGCTGAAAAGACTCAGGAGGAGTTCACAAATACACACTCAAAAGTTCTTCTTCATGGGCCTTGACTAGATGCTCATATGGAAGACTGTGGTAGGGCAGGAGAGTGGAAATAGCCCTGCCAGGTGGTGCAAGCACACAGGTCATGATTGCTTCGGCTGAGGATAAGCATAAAATGTCCCTGCACCTAAATAAACACTTTTTGAAAGAGGACATGAGGAAGGCCAAGAGACATATGTAAACATTCCCAAAGTCACCAGTCATCCGAGAGATGCAAATCAGAACAACAATGAGTTCCATCTCACACCTGTCAGAATGGCTATCACCAACAAATCAACAAATGACAAGTGCTGGCAGGAATGTGGAGAAAAAGGAACCCTCTTGCACTGCATTTGGGAATGCAGACTGAGGCTGTGTTCATAGCAGCACAATTTATGATAGCTAAGATTTGGAAACAGCCTAAGTGCCCATCAGCAGATGAGTAGATTAGAAAACTGTGGTACATCTACACAATGGAATCCTACACTGCTATAAAAAAGGAAGAAATTCTTACCATTTGCAACAGCATGGATGGAACTGGAGAGCATTATGCTAAGTGAAATAAGCCAGTCAGAGAAAGATAAAAATCACAAGATCTCACTCATTTGTGGAATATAATGAACAACGTAAACTGATGAACAAAAACGGAACCAGAGTCATAGAAGCATCTATTAAGCTGTCCAACCTATTAAGGAAGGGGGGAAAGAGGACATGAGGAAGGCCAAGAGACATATGTAAACATTCCCAAAGTCACCAGTCATCCGAGAGATGCAAATCAGAACAACAATGAGTTCCATCTCACACCTGTCAGAATGGCTATCACCAACAAATCAACAAATGACAAGTGCTGGCAGGAATGTGGAGAAAAAGGAACCCTCTTGCACTGCTGGTGGGAATGCAGCCACTGTGGAGAACAGTATGGAGTTTCCTCAAAAAATTAAAAATGGAGCTCCCATTTGACCCAGTAATCCCACTTCTAGGAATATATCCCAAGAAATCAGAACCACCAATCAGAAAGGGTATATGCACCCCTGTGTTCATAGCAGCACAATTTATGATAGCTAAGATTTGGAAACAGCCTAAGTGCCCATCAGCAGATGAGTAGATTAGAAAACTGTGGTACATCTACACAATGGAATCCTACACTGCTATAAAAAAGGAAGAAATTCTTACCATTTGCAACAGCATGGATGGAACTGGAGAGCATTATGCTAAGTGAAATAAGCCAGTCAGAGAAAGATAAAAATCACAAGATCTCACTCATTTGTGGAATATAATGAACAACGTAAACTGATGAACAAAAACAGAACCAGAGTCATAGAAGCATCGATTAAGCTGTCCAACCTATTAAGGAAGGGGGCGGGGGCAGTAAGGGACTAAGGATCAACCAAAGGACTTATATGCATACATATGAGCATAACCAATGGAAACAGAGAGTAGGGGAGCAAGGGCATGTGCTGGGGGTTAGGGGCGGCCAGGGAGAGGTCAATGGAGGGGGAAAGGAGACTTACTTTAACCAATAAAGCATTAAAAAAATCCCCCTGTCCTCCAAGATACTTCTCTCATAGAAGTCAAAGCTTTAATCCACTGGGAGAGGGGCAGAAAACTTTTCACACAGACACAAACACCTACCTGGGCATAGGCATAGATATACCACTTTAGAAGGAGAAATAGAAAGAAAACCCATCTCCTATAGTGGATGGATTAAAACAAAACAAACAAAAAAAACCCACCTCTCACATGCAGCAGGGCAAGCAAGACCTCTTGTTTCTCAGAGAGTGGCAGAAGCTAAAGCCATCTGACCTTGGTAAAGGAGCAGGGAATTCTCTAGGGTTTAGGATCCTGCACCAATTCAAAGCAGAGCTCTCCTCCTACCACTGCAGGCGCAGCAGGAAAATCCTTGCCACCTGAGACACACTACAATTAAAGACAGTGCTTGCCATTTTGAAAGAGTGAGAATATTGAGAAAGATCCATATCCTCACCCTGAAGTCCACAGGGTTACTTAAAACTGAGGTTGGGCAAGGAGATTTGAAACTCTCCCCTCCATCCCGCCACAAGGAACAAGCAATGGCACAGGCTATTGCTGAGAGGAAGCAGAACAAGGAGAAATAACCCTGAGGCACTGTGCAAATTCAGGGACGCCTGAGAGCTGAAGATAGATTGGGATCGCCAGGAGTAAGCCCTCTGATACGTCAGACCCTACACTACACCAGATCCTACACCAGACCCTTCCAGTCCCTTGGATTGGAAGGCTTCGGTGCACTGAGACGAATGTCAGCAACCACAAAACCCAAACCAGCTCCATTTCTGATTAGAATCACTCAACCTCTCATTTACAAGCTCAGTGGGGAGACATAGCCATTGCAGGGCATAGATATAATTTGCCTATACGTCCCCTTTCATATATATACACTGTCCAAAATTCAATGGAAAAAACTGACAGAACACACACAAACACAAGGAGGAAATATCCCATTGTCTACAATATAGTCTATATTATGAGAATCAGAGATGATTTATATGTTGGAACTATAAGACAGAAACTTTAACATAGTTTGATTAATGTTGAAGAAACAATGGGGGAATTTTAGAAGAAAGATGAAATGTATGAAAAGGAGTGAAATGGCACTGCTAGAAATAATATACACAAAATCAGAGGTGAAAAATTCCTCATCATGTTTATCAGTAGACAGGACACAGCAGATGAAGCAATAATTATACTTGAAAATAGCTTAACAGTTACAGTGGGAAATAAGCAAATAAGAAGAGGACAAGGCATCACAGAGCTGTAAGACAATATCAATGGTCTCACATACATGTAACTGAAGCTCTAGAATAAGAAGAGAGAGAAACTGAGTCATAAAAATAAATATTTTGGAATTATGGCTAAGAACTTCCAAAATTAATTACACGCCCAATTCTAGGAACCTCTGAGAACCCAAAGCTGATTGACTAAATGTTAAATTAGAACAATCTATCAAGTAAACACACATATTCAAACTTGTGACAGAGATAAAAATAAGTCTTTTTTATTAAAAAAAATAACCTTAGGAAAAAAGAAACAAAATATTTCCTTTTCTATAACTGCAGTTCAGCAAGGGCTGCCCACTTGTTTTCATGGCTAGAGAAGCCGTGGGGTTTGGTACAAAGTCAACATCTTTCAATTTACATATACCCAGAATTGATTGTTGTTTCTGATTCTCAATACCTCTGAGATCCAGGCAAATTGCCTAATTTATTCGAGACTCTAGTCACTCTCATATGAAATGGTGCCATTTCATAGACTTCCATAGGATTAAACGCTTATCTGTTTCCCTGTGTCATTTTCTTCTTCAGAGGACTAAGTCTTCTCTCTTTCATAACCTTGCTTAAGTTACCCATCAGAAAATCCTTTCTTGGATCCTAGTTGTGTCTTATGCGTAAGTCTATCTAGCCTAGAAGTTTAGCAATATGGTGTTCATAGATTATGAATTCAGGTCTGAATAAAAATAACTATTCTTCTATACTGACTTTCTCTACCAAATTCCTATCCGTCTTCTAACACAATCCTAATCTCTCAGTCTTTTCAGTAAAATCAGCATTTCTCATCCACCATTGCCCCGAGTTTGTTTAATATGACCATCGTGTGTGCATGTATGTGTGTATGTGTGTATGGGTAGAGGTCAGAGGGTTATTTGGGACCCTGGTATAAGCATCAATCCATAAGTGAATTCAAAATATGTCTACTCCCACATCTGACAGTCATTCTGAACAAGATGCACCCGTTCTGGACCAGTGGTAAAGCATTCAGCTCCATTCAGTTCTGGGAGGCTGTCTATGGCCCCTCTGCCCTGACTGTTCCACAACTGTATCTGCTCTACTTACTGCTCATGCACCACAAGAGTATAGTGAGCCTGAGGATCCCCTCACTGTACTCTGTTATAGAAACACAGGGCCCTGTGAACTAGAACCTTCCACCAGGCATCAAAGTTCAGAGCCCATCTTCCTGGAATGGCTAATCTCTGATGGACACATTCCAGAATAATGTGATCAACAACCTCTCCTTAGGCTTGCGTGTTGAGGTTTGAGTTACAAAACAGCTTTTAGCCAATGTGACCAATCAACCACAAATGCCCCAAGGACTATAACTTCAAGAGTGATTTTATATTGCAACACATGAATGAGTCCTAGGACCTTTACTCCGTCATTGGGAGAGCAATTGTGACACACACAACAGGCAGTTCGTTGTAAAAGTGGTTCACACGTGAGGTAGTGTGGCTTAGTGATTGAGAGAACATTCAGTCTCAAGCCTCTGCTTTCCTTCTCACTAGCTGTGTGACCTTTCTGTGTCTCAATAACCTCTTTGAAAAATGGGAATAATTGGCCCTCATCCTGGTACTGATGAGAGGATTAAAAGAGATTGCGTATATAAAGTTCCTGAAACACTGCCAGGTATGTAATCAATGTCAACAAAATGATAAATATTATTGTTAATATATATAACAACAAAATATTGATTTATGAAAAAATGGGAAGTCACTAGATTTATCTTTTAAATCCTAAATCTCAGGCTCGGTTTTCTGCGAGTTTATTAATAGTAGACATTTTTCTTGTTGAACTTTTTACTTCACTGGGTTAGACCTACATTTCAGGGTGCAATGGATAACTAATGGAGGGGCAATGCTCCTAGCAAGAGAAAAAAGGAAAAAAACACAACCTAATAAAATATAGAAAATATCTGTTAGGAAGTAGCAGAAAATTTCTGATGCAACTGGAAGTTAAGGGACTGAAATTCTGGAAAGGAAAGCCTCAATCTCGTGGACAGACCCCTTTTACTTCCTTTACCCTGTGGGACGTTTACTGATTCTAGCCATGGACAGGAGGCTGACAATTCAGGCTTTGAATCTGTGGGCGGGAGACAGAAAAACTAGCAGGGTCGTTGGAGGCAACTTGAGGAGCTTCAAACACACTACCAGCTTTCTCCTCGGAACCTGTGCAGAATACTGGGCCACATGGGGTGGAAGGCTAAAGGGCAGGCGAAAAGCCTCTAAGAAGCTGAGCAGGGGCCTTGGCCAGTGCCACTCAGTGGTTAGAGCTTCGGTCCACACTGAAAGGTTGAGGGTTAGAGTTAGGGCATGTACCTGAGTTGCAAGTTCACTCACCTTCCCCAATGGGAGTGCATGTGGGAGGCAACCAGTCTATATGTCTCTCTCCTCCCTCTTCTCTTTCTCTCTCTCCCCCTCTCCCCCACTCTTTTCTCTGAAAAGCAATGGAAAGAAGTATCCTCAGGTGAGGATTAACAACAAAAAAGGAAAAGAGCTGAGCAAGGTATTTTGAGTAGTCTCAAAAACAAAGTAGAGATTTCTGCACTTCTGAGGAGGAGAAGTAAGGAGTCTATTAGGCTCCCAGTTGAACACTCTGGGAGGAGAGGGAGAACCAGGGATAAATGGAACCTCATAGGGCTGCAACTCAGCCTTTAATCTCAAATGCCCATGACTGGAGTAAGGCTTACACTCTGCCTAGAAAGAGTAAAAATGGCACCATCTGGAGTCTCTATAATTTTAAAGCGACAATAAAAATTTTTACAAAATTAATTAGACCCATACATACAGACCACCTGACCACAAAACAATAGAAAATTAAAACAGACAGCAGAAATAGATTCACCAGTTATCTGTCGGAGTAGGTAATGGGGACTTTAAGTATGATTAACATAACTAAGGTGAGGGACAGAGATAAGAAATGACAAAAAGATTTTAAAAATTTAGCTAAAATTGGTTTTATAAGACAAGTGAAAATTCTAGAATTGAAATATATAATATCTGAAATTAAATTAATTGAAGTTTTAAAAATAGAACTGATAAGATGCCTTTCTTTTCATTAAATTGTGCCACTAGTATACCACATGCATCATGAATGATGATTCACTGTTCTTTTCCCCATTTAGTGTTCTTTCTCCCAGCTCTGTCTCTCAGGCTCCAATATTAATTCAACCACATACACAGCACTGAGTGCCATATACAAAGAACCTAGGATGAGTGACTGCAGGTGGAAAGAGTAGCTGAGAGTTCAAGAGAAAAGATTGGTAAGGCATGGTCAGTCCCCTCATAAAAATGAAGAAGCTCAGAATACACATCAAAATGCAGGGGAGTGCCTTCTAGCCCAAGCTTCTTATGAGCTAGCTGTGAGACCTCGAAAAAGACATTTTCCTCTAAACCTCTATTTCATTCTGTGTAAAACAAGAGGGTGACCCCGATATATATATGCCTAAGATTTCTTCCAGTATTAAGATTTAAAGCAAAATGAGCTTTAAAAAGGCATAGTTCAGAAACCCCCCATAAACTTGTAAAAGCATCTACCCATGGCCCTCCAAAATATGTTTTAAAATTGGCTTTGTTGAAGTATAATTTACATAAAATACATTCCACCCATTTTCAGTGTGCTTTTCAATACTCTTTGGCAAATATACATATAGTTATGTAACCATGACCACAATCAAGATAGAACACCAACAACCCCCAAAGTCCTGTGTCTCTACAGTGAATCCCAGCCTCTGGTAATCACTGATCTGATTCATGTCAATGTAGTTTTGTATTTTCTAAAATGTCATATAAATAGAATCATTACAGTATGTAGTCTGGCTTTTCTCATTTAACATAATGATTTTTAAACCTATCATGTTAATGCATTTATCAATAGTTGATTCATTTGGTGTATTGCTGAGTAGTATGCCATCCTATAAATAAAACATGCTATGTTTATCCATTCATCAATAGATGCATGATTGGGTTGTTTCCTGTTTGGGGCTATTATGCATAAAGTAGCTGTGAACACTCATGTACAGTTTATTATCTAGACCTGTTTTCATTAATTTGGAGGAAATACCTCTAGGTAAGATATCTGGTTCATATGACAGCCGTACGTTTAACTTTATACCAAACTGTTTTCCAAACTAGCTGTACCAATTTGCAATTCAACTAGCAATGTATGAGAGATCTGTTGATGATGCTAGCTATCTTCTCATGTACTTACATATCGTATGTATATCTTTTGTGAAATAAATGTCTATTCAAATCCTTGGCTCAACTGTCTCATTTTTTAATTGAAATTTTTACTGAGATAATTATAGATTCACATACAGGTTTAAGAAATAACATATAGCAATCCCTTGTAAAATTTTCTTAGTTTCTGACAGCTTGCAAAACTGTAGTATAATATCACAACTGGCATATTGACATTGGCACAGCCCACCAACCTTATTCAGATTCCCCCAGTTTTATTTGTGTATGTGTGCTAAATTCTCTACAATTTTATCATCTGTGTAGGTTTGTGTTTCCACAGTCTCAGTTAGGATACTAAACAACTCTATAACCACAAGGGTCCACCTTGCCCCTTTTATAATCACTCCTACCTCTCCCACATTCACCTCCCTCATGTCCATCCCTAACCCCTGACAACCACTAGTCTGTCCTCCATTTCTAAAATTTGGTCATTACTTTAAAAATTATGTAATTGAAATCATACAGTATGTACCCTTTTGTGATTGTATTTTTTCACTCAGCATATTTCTTAAAGATTCATCCAAGGTCTGTGTTTCAATAGTATGGTCCTTTTTGTTGAATAGTATTCCACGGTATGACTATAGCACACAGATTGGTTAAGCACTTGCCTAAAAGACATTCAGGTTAATTCCAGTTTTTGGCAATTACAAAGAAGGCTGCTATGAACATCTGTGTACTTAGGGACACTGGGAGAAAGATTCCACTTTGCTCCTTTCCCACCAAGACATAGCAGGAGGCCCAGTCTGGTGAAACCGTTTTTACCTCCTCAGGCAGTCTCGGCAGGGTTTCTATCATCTACAGCAATACATGTTACAGTGTTTTATTTTAATTGTTTGCTGCATCAAAGACTTTTTGTCACATATTGGATTTGCTTCCTCTACACATTTGCCTCATACCCTTTGCAAAAATTATTTTGAATTAGATCCTAGATCTAAAAATAAAATCTAAAATTCTAAGTAAACATGGCAGAAAATCTCTATAAATTTGGGTTATGCAAACATTTCTTAGGACACAAAACACATGAGACATAAAAGAAAAAAACAATATTTGGTCCTCAAGTAAAATTAAAAATTTTGGTCTTTCAAACACACTAAAAATAATGTGAAAATGCAAGCCACATCTTAGGAGAACATACTTGCAATTCATAAAAGTGATAAAGGTCCAGTTGTTCAGAATATTTAAAGAATTTTACAACTCCAAAGTAGAATGCAGACAAGA
>NW_006287917.1:1326913-1331523 GCF_000327345.1 Myotis davidii | reverse complement strand
CCGCTGGCCATAGTTTGCCCACGGCTGCCTTAGGCCATAAGAAGGGAGTTACTTCTGAGGGCAATGAGGCTGGCTACACAATGGGTAACAGCTCTAGAGGTCAGGGGTCAATGAGGGCTTAGTTTCTCTGTCAAAATCAGGTGCTAGTTATAACTGGATATCCACATGCAAAAAAGTGAAGTTGGACCCCTTTCTCAGCTAATAATCAAAGATCAACTCAAAAGGTTTCATAAACATAAGAGCTAAAAGTTTTAAAACTCTTAGAGAAAAAACAGGACTAAATTTTCAGGGCCCCAGTTTAGGCAATACCTTCTTAAATATAACATCAACTACACAAGTCACCATAGAAACAATAGATAAATCAGGTATCATAAAAATAAAGTTTTTATGCTCCAATGATGCCATCAAGAAAGTGAACAAAGAACTCATATATTGGGAGAAAAGATTTACAAAACATATTATCTGACAAGGGATATTTCTATATAGAATTATATAAAGAAATAGTTTACAACTCGATAATAAAAAGACAAGGTGCAAAACGTACAATGGCAAATGATCTGAATAGATATTTTTTCAAGGAAGATATACAATGGCCAATAAACACATTAAAGGATACTCAGCACCCTTAGAAATCAGTTAAATGCAAATCAAAACCATAATGAGTTAATACTTCACATCCACTATTGTCAAAAAGAGACAATAACAAGTGTTGGTGAGCATGTGGAGAAATTGGCAGCCTCATACATTGTTGGTGGGATACCGTCATTTTGAAAAAGAACTTGGCAGAACCTCAAATAGTTACTGCATAGAGTTACTGTATGAGCCAGAAATTGCACTCCTAGGTATATATCTAAGAGAAATGAAAACATATGTCCACAAAAACTTGTACATGAATGCTAAGTGAAAGAAGCCAGTCACAAAAGACAACATATTGTGCAATTCAATTTATATAAAATGTCCAGAATAGGCAAATCCATAGTACAGTGGTTCTCAACCTTGGCTGCACATTAGAATCACCTGGAAATCTTTTTAAAATTCTGATTTCTGGGCTTCATCCTCCGGAAATTCTGTTTCTTTGTTATGGGGTGGGGCCACAACATTAGTAACAAAGAAACAGAATTTCCGGACAATGAGGCCCAGAAATCAGGGTTTTAAAGATTCTCAGGTGATTCTAATGTGCAGCCAAGGTTGACAATCACTGCCTTAGTAGAAAGTAAAAAATTGGTGATGGGCCATGGATGGGGATGGGTGGCAATTGAGAGTGACTGCTCATGGTAATAGGATTTCTTTCAGGAGTAAAACAATGGTTTAAAATGGACTGTTTTCATTCATCAGATAAATTTGTAAATATAGTGAAAACACTTCATTATATTTAAAAAGTGTCTGCTGCAACTTTATGCTCTCACAGCTGTTCCTCTTGTTGATTAAGGCGCTTACCAATTCTTCCTTGGATTATATAATGGCATCCTAACTTGCTCCCACTGGAGTGCCTTCAATCCACCTTTCGTGCTGCAGCCAGAAGAAACTTTCTAAAACCTAGAACTCATGGTCTCGCCCCTGTTTAAAACCAATGGCGACTCCAGCTGCTTACAATATAAGACATCCTTACCACTGTTTCCACCCATTGTTTCAGTCACAGCTTGGCAGCTCCTATACTCCGGCAGTCTCTCCTTTATTCACAGGGGATGCATTCCAAGACCCTCAGTAAATGCTCAAAAATGCAGATACTACCAAATCTCATATATACTATGTTTTTTCCTATACATACAAAACTATGATAAAGTATAATTTCTAAATTAGGCACAGTAAGAGATTAACTACGAATAAAATAGAACAATTATAACAGTATACTGTAATGAAAGCTATGTGAACGCGGTCTCTCTCTCAAAATATCCTCTTGCATTGTACTCACCCTTCTTGGGATAAGATGCCTCCGTGATGAGATGAAATGAGGAGAATGATCTAGGCATGGGGACCTGGGGTTGGGCGACTCCTGGCCTCCTGACGATTCGTAGGGTCGTGAGCCGTGACAATGTCATGTCTTTTATCCACAATTTCAGTGCCTTTTCCAGAAGCTTTGTCACACACTGTGCCCGTTACTTTTGCAGTTTGAGGTACAACAGTAAGACCAGCACTTCCTTATTTTTCCTTCTTCACAATTTCACAGGCAGATCTGTTCTCACCGTAGATCTCACCACCGGATTCTTTTCACCTCTTCACTTCGTGAGAGCACGTCACTGACTCTCCTTGGCATATCCGCATTGCCAGCGCCAAGAGTCTTGCGCGTTGGGGCCTTTATTAGTAAAGGAAAGGTTACTGAGGAGCAAGCCGCTCTGCTAACCAAGGCGGCTGCCACGCGGCTACAGGTGGGAGTGTTTAGCGCAGGTGCAGGTGCAGGTGCAGGCACAGCCGGGAGACGGGAAAGAGGAGGAGTCAAGCAAGGACGAAGCAGGACATCGCGAGATTTCATCTCGTTACTTAGAGTGAGAAACAACATGTGAATTGTTTATTTCGGGAGTTTTTCACTTAATATTTTGGACCACAGTTGATGGGAAGTAACTGAAACTCTGGAAGGGAGACTGCGATGAGGGGGACTGCGGACTTACACAGGAAGCGCCTGGGCACCGGTCAATGAACTCCTCTCTCACCTTTCATTCATCTCCATACATTCTCTGTCTCTGCCTGACGCCGTACCCTCCTCGTCTATATTGAAAGATATACTTAGCTTTCCAAAGGCTCCTTGCTACCTGGGAAGGTTTCTCCAACTGCCAAATCCAGCGAGCCGCTCCTGTACTGTGTTTCCATGGCCAACTGACCACTTAAGATATAGCTTTGATTATTTGTTTTGATTATTTTTAATATATTTTTTATTGATTTCAGAGAGGAAGGGAGAGGGAGAGAGAGAGACAGAAACATCAATGATGAGAGAGAATCATTGATCGGCTGCCTCCTGCATGCCCCCCCTCCCCCTGGGGATCAAGCCCCAACCAGGCATGTGCCCTTGCCCGGAATCGAATTCGGGCGGCACTCTATCCACTAAGCCAAACCAGCCAGGGCTGAAGATCTGTTTTATGTCCTTTTCCACTAGCCAGAAGCCCTGCGGAAGTAGGACCTGTGTTTTATACGTGTTGACATCTCCACTCCCGACACAGTGGACGCCTCTGAGTGAATGAGGGAAGAAATGAAGCCAGATTTACCAATATAGCACCATTCTCTCCCATTCCAGGATAGACACAGAACTGGAATACAGTGGAGCCTTGACTTACGAGTTTAATTCTTTCTGAGATGGAGCTCCTTAAGGAGCTCGTTAAGGAGCGCGTTAACTTAAATTACTCTGTCAACTCAATGCAAAATATGGGGAGAGACAGTGGTATCTCAAAAAACTCATTAGTCGGGACACTTGTAAGTCAAGGCCCCACTATATTACCCAGCCCTAAACACAAGGAAATCCTATCATTTGCAACAACATAGATACACCTAGAGGGTATTATGCCAAGTGAAATAAGTCAGATTGAGAAAGAGAAATATCATATGATTTCACTTATATATGGAATCAAAAATAATAATCCAATATAATAAAAACCTAATATGCAAATCTACTGAACAGCAGAACAACCAGCAGAACAACCGGTCACTATGACACACACTTACCACCAGGGGCAGATGCTCAATGCAGGAGCTGCAGCCAGCCCTCAGGCCCCAGGCCAGCCAAGGTGGGTGCCAACGGGGACCCCCCAATCACCCTGCTGATCGCCCCATAGATTGGCCCTGGTTGCCAGCGTGGCTTAGGGACTCTAACCCGTGCACAAATTTCATGCATTGGCCTCTAGTAAATAAATCAACCACCAAACTCAGAGAAAAAGACAGATTTGTGGTTACCAGATGTGGGTGGGGGGATTAAAGAAACGTGTTCAAAAGGCATAAACTTCCAGTTGTAGATAAATAAGTCCTAGGGATGTGATGTACAGCTTGATGGGAGCATCTGTTCAAGTTTGCCAGATGAGCCACCCCTAATATTTGTAGTGCTTGACATTCTCTTAGGACAGAGTAGGGGTCTAATCTCTTTAAATTCTAAATCTAAATATATGGTCACTGCAGAACAGACCCTTGGCATATAGAGAACTTTTGCCTGTGATAACTTAAATTTTAATTCATATCAGAATAAGAAAAGTTAACATTTCCTCAGTTCAAGATTCCAGGGACTCCTCTAAATGCTTCAAATTGTTTATCTCATTTAGTCCAGTCAGCAATTTGATAATAACGAATTATATTCTTACAGTTTTATCAAAGTGTTTAATCATGGGTGATTTCTGATGGGTTTCCTTAACAATAAATAAAACAACACATATACACACTATAAAGTAAAAAGTAAAAAAACCACCTCATCCTCTTACCCAATCCCCAGGAATGAGGGCAGTACAATTTAGGATAGATGTAATAAACTCTGATTCAAGGTCAGTTAAGGTAAATTGAAAAACATTTATGAAATGTCCCTTTATAGGGGCTTAACATTCTTCTGAAGTAAAGTAAGAAAGAGAGAGAGAGAGAGAGAGAGAGAGAGAGAGAAGTGAGATGGTGTGTAACCTTAAAACAACAATAAATAGTAGTAT
>NW_006287917.1:1320543-1325979 GCF_000327345.1 Myotis davidii | reverse complement strand
GGGTACAGAACTTGGTTGGAGAACCTAGACAGAACCTGGCTGAAGAACCCGGCTACAAAACCTGGCGACCGAACCTGGCTGGAGAACCTAAACCGAACCTGACTGGAGAACCTAGCGAGAGAACATGGCTACAGAACTTGGCTGGAGAACTTACAGAACCTGGCTGGAGAACCTAGCAAGAGAACATGAACACAGAACTTGGCTGGAGATTGTAGCTAGAGATCCTGGCAAGGCTGCTGATCAACTGAACGCTGTCTCCATGTCATTCCTTCTTCGCCGACTCCGTCCACACCTTTGGGGACCCCTGGACCTGCTGGGGTTGGACCCGGCAATTATCATACATCACTGATGAGAGTATAAGTTGGTACAAATTTTCTGAATATAATTTTTGGATTGTTTTAAAATTTTGCATAATGTCTGATTCGATAACTTCACTACTGGGAATTTATTCTGAAGAATCAATCATAGATGTGCAAAAAAATTATCTTTGTAGCACTAGTAAAAGGCAAACTATTGGCAATAACTTAAATGTGCAGCATTAGTTGTTTAGTTGAAAACAACACATGATATATAGCAATACAACACAATTTTTATTAATCCTTAAAATGTATGCTATATAAAAAGAATTAAGGAATTAAAAGGTGTTCATGATCAATTATTAAGAGAAAGAAATTAGGTCCCAAGACACCATGTTTAGAGCAATTCTATTTAGACAGAGCTGGTTATTTAGTATAGTGGAATCATGCATACATTTTATATTAATTTTAATTATTTTCTTCTTATAAGAAGAAATATGTTATAAAGACATTGCTACTCTTTCATACCACAAAAAAATATTGTTTTGATTCTCATTGACATAAGCTTGCTAATATTTTCAACAGCTGGCCAACAAAGAAATGTAATAATATACTTAATTATATTATTTAAATTTTATGGTTTACATTCATATTTATAATTATACTACTGTATTTATACAGTTATTTGCTTATATAGAAAAAAATTGGACAATCTGCATTATCATTCCCATGAATTTAGACAGAGAAGGTAAAATGAACCTGGGAATCATGGGGAAAATAAGAAAATAATAGCCAACATCTGTTCTTACTATGTGCCATAATGTTTGTCTCAAGTAGAGTACTCAAAGCTGTGCCTGGTAGAGAATAAATGCTATATGTACACCTGATATTGCTACTCTTGCCTATTTAGTTTTAGGATATTGACTGTTTAGTTATTATTAGCAAAAACCACCTGTCCTTCCATCGGCTGGATCTTTAAATATTTTCCTAGTAGTAGAATAGTTGAAGTCTCTAGTGTTATAAAAAACTCCCACTGAAGTGGGAGCTATTATCCTATATAATAAAAGGATAAAATGCAAATCGATTGATTGGCAGAACGACCAGTCGCTATAATGTGCACTAACCACTAGGGTGCAGACGTTTAACACAGGAGCTGCCCCCTGGTGGTCAGTGCACTCCAACAGGGGGAGCACCGCTCAGCCACAAGCCAGGCTGATGGCTGGTGAGCGCAGTGGCCGCCTCTGCGGCAGCGTAGAGGATGTCCAACTGACAGCTTAGGCCCACAGGGAGTGGGCCTAAGCCATTAGTCAAACATCCCCTGAGGGCTCCTGGACTGTGAAAGGGTGCAGGCCAGGCTGAGGAGACCCCCCCTCCAGTGCACGAATGTCGTGCACTGGGCCTCTAGTTGTAAATAAACATAATGTCCAAGAACATGGACCTTGAGGACCATGTATACGGACAGACTCAGGGCAAGTCTAACCACGCTGTTAATGACTGTGTGTACATATTAGTCAGGAGAATCTTAGTTACAAGTAGCAGAAAATCAACTCAATATATCCTGAACAGATGAACAAAGAGCCCAAAGAGGAATTTATTGCCTCATGTAACTGGGAAGTTAGAGGTTAAATCAGAACTCATACACAGCCACATGTAGGGACACAGATGGGGTTTTTATTTCTCCTTGCCGTCCTTTCTCTCACTACTTGACTCATCATCTCTGTGTATTGGTATATGCTCACCTGTCACATATCACATGGGATGAGAAAATGATGGCCATTTCCTATGACCTCCCCACCTCCCTCTTCTTAGGGGACAGGGAAAGGCAAAGGAGAAAACTCTGAATGGTCCAGTTGGCTCACAAGCACAACCCCAGATTTGTCACTTTATTTTATTTTTTTAATTAAAAAATATTTTATTGATTTCAGAGAGGAAGGAAGATAGAAACATCAATGATGAGAGAGAATCATTGATTAGCTGCCTCCTGCAACCCCCACATTGGGGATCAAGCCCATAACCCGGCACGTACCCCAACCAGGAATTGAACCATGACCTCCTGGCCCATAGATCGATGCGCAACCACTGAGCCATGGAGGCCAGGCTACATTTATCACTTTAGAAGGAATGGGATCCTCTGATGAGCCCACTGTAGTCAGAAGGGCAGATACAGTCTTTATTTTAGAAGGCCTGCCAGAATCACATGATGCATTTGGATACCCATTTTCTATCATCCTGTTTTCTTATCCATAAATGTGAAATCAACCCCCTGAATCAAGTGGTAACGATGATGAAATCACATGATGTTTGGAAAAGATGTGATAAAGGACCTAAACAAAAAATAACTATTAACATTAATTACAATAATAAAAGTGAAGAATGTTATGTAGTACAAACAGAAACAACTGTCTTTTTTTTTTTTTATCCATAAATGTTTTGCCTGTCTTGTTAACCCACTCCATTTCCCCAAGGACTTAGCAAACTTAAAGAGCAGGCACCCATGACTTGTATTCTTCTTGTTTCCATGACAACAGCTATCACAGAGAAAGGAAAGAAACTAACATATATTAAGCACTATGCACTTTAGTAGAAACCTTGACATGTGATCTATTTCATGCAACAAACACAGCAACTTGCTCAGAGCAGTCACTTGATAACTGTTTGATTAAAAAGTTCAATGAATACAAATTGATGTTACACATTTGGCATAAGGTAACTTCTTAAAAGATCAGGTCAAGACAAAATAGAAAAATTGTATTGTATTACACGTAATAGCAACTTATATTTGGAACCAAAACACTTTTGTAAGGTCTCCTTAAACTCTTTTGAAAGAAATTTTTGTTCTAATAGAAAGTACAATCTGGGTCAGTTGGGATTATGAATTTTGGAGTCTGATGTTTACCATCATAGTTTCAGTGAGTACAATGTCCTTAGGGAGATACTAAGGCCTCTGCCTAGGTATTAATATCAATAATATTAATACTGATTCTGAAAATCAATCAAATTGAACAAAATAAGTTGGTTTGTTGAAATAGGAAATCCCAGGCTCATCACTGTAGTGTAGCAGTGCCTGCACACTTCCTAGGAACCTTTGCCCTCATCTTTGAGAGTACAGGCTTAGCCCATCAGTGCTCCTGCCCTTTTTATCCAGATTTCTCAGGCTCTTTTCTTTCCAATATTGGGGAGTTTTCTGGTGCTTGGGGAGTGCATAAATCCAAGGACATTTTCATACAGAAACAACACAGATGAAGTTGAATTGAAACACATGCATTATTCTCGTTCCACTATCTAAGAGTCATGAATTCGGAAATGATGACTAACCAGGCAGATGACAGCAGTGTTAAAAAGTACCTCCAAAGACTCCTTTCTATGGAATAGCACAGTGGTCGGCAAACTGCGGCTCGCGAGCCACATGCGGCTCTTTGGCCCCTTGAGTGTGGCCACAAAGTTTCAATCGCACTGTGCATGTGCACCCGCACATGGTATTTTGTGGAAGAGCCACACTCAAGAAGCCGCAGTTTGCCGACCACTGGAATAGCACCAGGACCATATTCCATGGCAGGGCTAAATAATGCGTTGGGGAAACAGGAAACACTCAAACTGATTTCTCCTGTGGCTCCACTTTTCTCTTTTCACAGCTTTATTATTATTTATTTACATACCATACATTTCACCCGTTTAAAATATACCATTCGATGGTTTTTAGTACACTCACAGTGTTGTGCGAGCACCACTACAATCAATTTTAGAACATTTTCATCACCCCTCAAAAGAAATTCATACCCTTTAGCAGTCATCCCAATCCCCTCAAGCCTAGGTTACCAGTCATCTTCCTGTCTCTGGCCTCGGACAGGTGGCTCAGTTGGTTGGAGCATCATCCTGGATATCAAAAAGATTGTGGGTTCAATTCCCTGTCACGGTACATACCTAGGTTATGGGTTTGATCCCCAGTCAGGGCACAGGTGAGAGGTAATCAATGTTTCTCTCTCATTTTTTATCTCTTCTCTCTCTCTCTCTCTCTCTCTCTCTCTCTCTCTCTCTCTCTCTCTAACTTCCTCTCTCTCTGAAATAAATAAACTTACCCTTGGATGAGGATTAAAAAGAAGAAAGAAAGAAAAAGAAAAACAAGCAAACACTCATAGACACAGATAACAGTATGGTGGTTACCAGAGGGAAAGAATAAAGGGGGTCAAATATATGGCGACAGAAGATGATTTGACTTTGGGTGGTGGGCACACAATGTGATATACAGAACATGTATCATAGAAATATACACTTGAAAACTATATGTCACCAACACATTTAATTTAAAAATTTTAATTTGTTTTTGTAAAAAGAGCTGTGCAAGTGTTGGAAGTAATTTGAATTACTTACAGAGATGTACAGACTGCAAGGCTGTGCCATTGTGCTGATCCTTGAAGAATGAATAGAATTTCCAGGCCAATAAAGGGGGCGGGGGGTATTGCAAACAGCAGGAAGAGGTAGCTGAACAAAAAGCTTAGTGTGGCTAGATCCCAGTGTTGGGATGTCAGAAAGAAAATGGTAGGAACATATTGTATTTCCTTAAACATGATTGGAGCTGCAGTCTCTGAATCTAGAAACAAATTTTGTTTTCAGAAGAGATCTCTTGGTTTGAACATTTGACTTCTCTCTTGGTACTTGGTGAATTGTTTACATGTTTGAGTCTCCTTCCTGATCATAACACCTTAAGACCTGAGAGCATGACTTAGTCTCCATGACCATGCCTAGCCAAGTGTTGGGAATATAGTCACTATTTGACAAATACTTAGTGAGGAATTAAAAGGATCCATGAATCAATGAATATTCACTTTGAAGACTGAACAAATCACACTTTTCTGTAGTGGATGAGGATTAGAAGACATTTAGTTCTGACCTCATAATACATATCTCAGAACTACATTTCAGTGGATATTTAGTGGAAAAAACAGATTAGAGATTCCATTGGAATGAAAATTATTGTTCAGATGCACTGTGTTAAGTACTACCTACAGCTGAAGCTCACTCAAGAATGAAAAGCGCTTCACTGGGGCGTTATCTTTGGAAGCAAGGATAGAGGAGTAGTGAGACAGGGAAGGGAAGGAAACCCAGAAAGTTGTGCAGTGAGCAGGTTAGCACGGTGTGAAAC
>NW_006287917.1:1319578-1320450 GCF_000327345.1 Myotis davidii | reverse complement strand
CGGAGCAAGCCTCAGATTATCGCACCTGAGGGGCGAGGAAGCTGGACTTTACCGATTTATGTCAGTTTTAGATGCGACTGCTCTTGGAGGTGTTAACTTTATAGCACTCTGACCTGTCCGGCATGCAAGACAAATACATTCCACGCATTCATAGAAAGCTTTTAGACGTACGCTGAGAGGATACAGACATTCCTTCTGCTATTGTCTAGTGCACATCTTGGACTTTCTGTGCTTTCACCAATATTTTTAAGGAAGTCACTAGGGGGGAAGGGAGCGGGGGAGAGAGATTGAGATTACAAAGTGTACTTTGGTGGGCCAAGCTAGTCTCCCCTGTTGTACTTGATCTTGAGACCATAATTGATATTTATCATTTCCATCCTTTACCACTTCTATCCATCCCTTGACCAACCTGCTTCTAGTCTAGGTTCATCGCTGGCACAATAATGCAGTCTTCAATACCTGAGGGATTGAGTCTCAGGTTACCTGTCCTCCTCGTAACCCAGTTACTTATTCTCTAGTTATTTGTCCCAAAGCAATGAGGGAAGATGGGAGTAGAATTTAACAAGGTAAAACACTACCTTATCACAGATGTTGTTGTTGCAATCACCCTTTAGGTTCTCACCAGGCCTGGAAGCATCAAGCGGTGCCTCACTGAGTCCCATGATTTCCAGACATACTCCTCCCAGCTCCATTATTTAGCAGCCACCGTAGGTCCTCTTGGCAATTAGGATGAACTACCTCTGCCTGCAGAGTAACTGTCTTCTCTAACTCCTGGCCTGTGGGCATGGGGAGCCAACAATAACCAGGTGGCAGGTGAAGCTGTAGATTTAATGGAACCTTTACTATGTCCCCTGGTAGAGCTTTCTAAGTCT
>NW_006287917.1:1298001-1315849 GCF_000327345.1 Myotis davidii | reverse complement strand
CTATTCGACAAATACTTAGTGAGGAATTAAAGGGATCCGTGAATCAATGAATATTCACTTTGAAGACTGAACAAATCACACTTTTCTGTAGTGGATGAGGATTAGAAGACATTTAGTTCTGACCTCATAATACATATCTCAGAACTACATTTCAGTGGATATATAGGGGAAAAAAACAGATTAGAGATTCCATTGGAATAAAAGTTATTGTTCAGATGCACTGTGTTAAGTACTACCTACAGCTGAAGCTCACTCAAGAATGAAAAGCGCTTCACTGGGGCGTTATCTTTGGAAGCAAGGATAGAGGAGTAGTGAGACAGGGAACGGAAGGAAACCCAGAAAGTTGTGCAGTGAGCAGGTTAGCACGGTGTGAAACTTTGCCTCAGTCCCACTGGGGACATCTGAAAGAGTGTACGGAGCAAGCCTCAGATTATCGCACCTGAGGGGCGAGGAAGCTGGACTTTACCGATTTATGTCAGTTTTAGATGCGACTGCTCTTGGAGGTGTTAACTTTATAGCACTCTGACCTGTCCGGCATGCAAGACAAATACATTCCACGCATTCATAGAAAGCTTTTAGACGTATGCTGAGAGGACACAGACATTCCTTCTGCTATTGTCTAGTGCACACCTTGGACTTTCTGTGCTTTCATCAATATTTTTAAGGAAGTCACTAGGGGAGAAGGGAGCAGAGGAGAGAGATTGAGATTACAAAGTGTACTTTGGTGGGCCAAGCTAGTCTCCCCTGTTGTACTTGATCTTGAGACCATAATTGATATTTATCATTTCCATCCTTTACCACTTCTATCCCTTCACCAACCTGCTTCTAGTTCATCGCTGGTGCAATAATGCCTGAGGGACTGAGTCTCACTCAGGTTACCTGTCCTCCTTGTAACCCAGTTACTTATTCTCTAGTTATTTGTCCCGAAGCAATGAGGGAAGATGGGAGTAGAACTTAACAAGGTAAAACACCACCTTATCATAGATGTTGTTGCAATCACCCTTTAGGTTCTCACTAGGCCTGGAAGCATCAAACGAAGCGGGGGAGAGAGATTGAGATTACAAAGTGTACTTTGGTGGGCCAAGCTAGTCTCCCCTGTTGTACTTGATCTTGAGACCATAATTGATATTTATCATTTCCATCCTTTACCACTTCTATCCATCCCTTGACCAACCTGCTTCTAGTCTAGGTTCATCGCTGGCACAATAATGCAGTCTTCAATACCTGAGGGATTGAGTCTCAGGTTACCTGTCCTCCTCGTAACCCAGTTACTTATTCTCTAGTTATTTGTCCCAAAGCAATGAGGGAAGATGGGAGTAGAATTTAACAAGGTAAAACACTACCTTATCACAGATGTTGTTGTTGCAATCACCCTTTAGGTTCTCACCAGGCCTGGAAGCATCAAGCGGTGCCTCACTGAGTCCCATGATTTCCAGACATACTCCTCCCAGCTCCATTATTTAGCAGCCACCGTAGGTCCTCTTGGCAATTAGGATGAACTACCTCTGCCTGCAGAGTAACTGTCTTCTCTAACTCCTGGCCTGTGGGCATGGGGAACCAACAATAACCAGGTGGCAGGTGAAGCTGTAGATTTAATGGAACCTATATTATGTCTCCTGGTAGAGCTTTCTAAGCCTCTAACTCTGTAGATCCTGAAGTTGTAAAAAGGGGAAGCTCACTTTCTTAAGTGAATTAGTAAAAGTGAGAGTGGGGGGCAGGGCGATGGGCATCATGCCTACTTCCACTTCACGAAGCTAGCTATCCAGGACACAAAAAACTAAATATACTAACAGCATGTAATAGCACCACAACTTCAGCCTCAACCATGCAGGGTGTCATTCCAAGTGAAAAACAGCAACATAGTTACAATGTCAGACCTGGTCTACAGAGAACAGTCACCACTGAGCTTCTCATTGAGGCTGGTGTCCCTCTTTTTGGGCTCCTTATTGCTTCAGTGAAGGGAGTGTCTTATGGTCTCTCCTGGGGAACATAATTAGCTGGTAATTTCTCTGGCATCACAACATAAACACATTATAACATGCCCACCTCTCGGGGACCTTGGAGCTCTTCTCCAGTACTTTGAAGTAGTTCTGGCAGCTCTACATCATTTATTTTAAGCCAACATTGTTTCCAAGCTTTAAATAGCTATTCCAGTAGCACATTGGGATCAGCTCCAAGTGTACTTGTCAGACTGTTAAAAATTAACTCATGAAAGAGTAGTTTTATAGAAAAAGATTATTTATTATTTGGTCTTACATTCTGTCCTCCCTTATCCAGCATCTCAAGATTAGTTTCTTAGAATGTTCTCAGAATCCTACTAGTTCTTACCAGCCAGGTTCTATAGTTCACTTGATTAATGAATGATCCATTTCACCCTGCAGCATATGTCATGCCTTCCTGCTCAGGTCATGCTGAGAATTGATTCTAGTTATTTGTCCAGAAGCCCTGAGGGGAGGTGGGAGTAGAACTTAACAAGGTAAAGCACCACCGTATCAAACTTCCTACTGAGGTGCGGCTCTCATGAGTCCATTGGCTGTCTTCATAAGATCATGCACCCAACTATCTCCTCTCCTTCAGTGTCCAACTCCTTCCTGAAAAGGATCCTGGTTTTAATGGCTAAGACTTACTAGCTTTGTGAATTCAACCTCCTACACAACTCTGCTTCTCTGAAAGTGAAATCTCAGGTGGGGTTTTCAGCATGGTCTATCCTGTAGCTCAGAAAAGGAGGGTTATTTTGATTATTGGTTGGAGGTTTTCAAGCTTTCACCTCAAATCCTGAATTGAATGTTGACTAACCAAGTCTATAATTTTTTTTCCTAACAAATTTCTGTGGAGGTTAACTAACTCCACAATCCCATATCTTTTCAACCCAAGAGCAAGATAATTCCTCCATCTATATTCTATCCCTGATAGGAGTCTTAGTAATTATGCGGCTACATTTTGCCAGGGATCAGTCCCATGCCATTATGCACCAGCAAGGGGGTCCTTGCTACTGCCTGGGTGGTGCTTGATTCATTTCAAGAAGCTGGTATTGAGGAGTTGCTTCCTAGGCCATCTCAGTTCTGAATAACTTAGGCTGGGCTTGGGTTCCTCCATAAGACCCTGAACAAGGATTTCAGAGAAAGTAGTTTATTTTGGAAGTGAACCCAGAAAACACCAGTAGAGGAGTGGGGGAGTGATGATAGAAAGAAAGGAAACTAATAAAGGATGAGAAGGAAAGAAGGTTTCCCCTGTGGGAACCAGGGACTTATTACCACTGGGAAGTTCTGAGACATTGCATAGTGCATGCTCCAGGATCGTCTTTTCCTGAGGGATGAAGACCTAGGGTATTTATCCCAGAATTCGTGCTGTTATAAGTTGAGGGCTGCTCCTGGAGATATGAACTCTCTGGAACTTCTGGTCAACCTGCCTTAGGATCAGGTGCTCCAGAGATCAGAGAATGCCCTCACGAAAAGGGTCACAAACACAATAAGAAGCTGTGTGGTTGGTGCTTATGGAAACAGTGAATTCCACAATAATAAGGGTAGGACACACCAAAACATCTGTTTCAAAAGATAAAACTCCTGAGTATCTGATGAACATCAATGGAAAATAATGCCATTGAAATGTCGTAGCTACCTGGACCATATCAGCACCACAGCCACTGTGTAAAGCAAGATATCACCATGCATATTTTAGCTGTGTGTGTGTGTGTGTGAACTGGTCTGGCATCTTTATTGATCAGATTATCTGACGCTATATTTCTCTGCTTAACCAAAGAAATTTGTATACACTACTTACTTTCTTGGCCTAAATGTCGATATGAAGAGTAGGTATAGATGGAATGACTCATCTCAGTTTTAATAGTGCTCAACAGTTCCTTTAAATGCACATGTCCCATCTCCTGTTTGAAACAGAATTTTAGAAATGAGTCTTGAGAACCATGGATACCCAGTCCCCCAAAAAGTTCACAATACTAAGAAACTTGGAGCATTCTCAGAAATAAGGAAACAGAGTCCGCTAATGTTTTATTTTTCACTTGTGAAAATATATACAATATATATTACATGTACAGAGTCCCACAGTGTGAGTCAGAGAAAGCTAACAAAAGGGCACAAACAGGGGGCGGATCTTTTTCATACATTTTCCAGTTAAACCAACATTCAGGGCATGCAAGTGACAATAAAAGCAACAACAGCACAGGAAGCCTGTGTGCATGACTCCGAAGAGCTCAATCCGAGGAAACTCCTAGGCTTGCTGGGAATGGAGGTCATGTCTGGAGAAAAGACCATTTCGACTTAAGAGGCCGGTCAGAGCAGCAGAGAATATATTCAAGCCTGGGCAACATACCAGTGGCAAAGCAAAAGCCAGTGCTCAACTTGCCAGCGAGTCTGCCCTTCTCCCCTTTCTCTTGAAAACCTGAGGCCTTGGCTGATGCAAAGAAGCAAATAGCACGGCCCAAGCTCGCCCTGCAGAAGGGTGGTCAGCTACCAGACATAATTTTTTAACACACTAAATAGTCTAAATACTTGTAAACACAGTTGCTGATGCTGGGTGGTGTGGGTAGGAATGGGGAGGGGGGGGAGGCAGACATTAAAAACACATTTGCTATTTCTCTCACATAGGAAAGATAGAGGCATAGATCTTCGGCATGTCATCTGTGTGTCCCTATCATGACATTTTCCCAAAATGGTAAAAGCTGAGGCACCACGGCTGAGAGAATGGGGTGATGTGCAGCATGTGCCAGCACAGTGCCCACTAGGACTTGGCACAGCTGGAGCAGCTGAGCGCCCTGGGTGGCGTGAGGTGCGGCTTCACGACGTCCGGCTCGATCGACTCCATCAGCTCACACTCGTTGGCGAGGATGTGCTTCACCAGGCACCTGGAGGCTTCGTCGATGTTTATGTTTTCCTAAAGGGAAAAAACAAAACAAAGCAGCTTTTCTTACTCGGTATTCTAGATGATGCTGGAGCAGAGACTTTTATGTGACATGAGGGCAATATTTCTGGCAACTCATTTAAACATCCCTTCCCATAGGCTGCCCACGCGTCCTCTTTCTCTTCCCTTCACTTTCATGTATTCTGTCAAAGCGCTTTGCTTTTGAGACCTTCACAAAGGTAAACGTGCTTCTGTTGGTCTGTCAGGCAGGAGAGATAGTGTTTTGTAGGCTCACTTAATAGGTTGAATGTATGTTAGAGGGCAGTTTTCTTATTTTTCACATACTCTTACACTATAACGTCATATTGCAAAATATTTACTTCCAGTGTACCAAACACAAAATCTGGATCTAGAGTGAAGTCAAATTTGACTGTTTTTATCACAATTTGTAGAACCTCTCTGATGTGTTTCCTCATATTCAGTGTAAGCAGATAAGGACGTCCTTGTCTAATTGTTTTACTATAAAACCTTGTCCAATTTGAAGTATAACTACTTATCCCTACTTTGTGTATGTGTGTCAAAGTTGTTGATATACAAGGTGTCCCCCCAAAAATGTATACACACTTTGACAGCTGATGGTTCAATTTTGAAAATGATATGTACTTTAATCAACACTGCCTTTATAATTATTCAAAGTGTAAATATACATTTTTTGGGGGGGACACCGATATTTTTAGATCACTGTATGAAGTCATATTACATGGAAACTGTAAGAGGCAGTGATTTTTTCCAAATGATATTTCTGACTAATGCCTAATGGTCATATATCTAAAACAAAGTTAAGTTCTGGTTGCTTTTGTGCATTTTTGTGATGTGGCCTTGTCTTTTTACAAGACCCGTATTCATGTCCCTGAGCCTCCCCTTTCCTCATCCATACAATCATCTTAATAATACTTATCTATCTAATAAAAAGTTGCTTCCCTTCACAGTGTGAACATGCTGGGTACTTTGTATACATAATCCTTTAAAATCCCAGGGTTTGTTTTCTGTTCTTAGTGATTTTGTTGTTATTGTTGGGGGTGTGTGAGAAAGGGGGCCTGTCTGCCTTCAGCTCAAGTACCTGCCTCATGCTGGGGAAGTTGGTCAATACAGAATAGCTGCCTTCCGCCCTCTTCTCTGCTGTGCAGGTTCCCATGCCTACAAGTCACGGCCCATGCTTGGCATGCTTTCCAGCACTCTTCCTCTTCTTGGTGTCATGCCCACAGGTCACACTTGAATCATCTGCTCCCAGACAGTAATCTCTCCAAGGTAGGGGCACAACCAGCTCAATGCTTTGCTCTTGAGTCCAGTCACTTGTTTATGTGACCAATTGGAAGCCAGGACCAGGTCCGTTAATGCCTCAGATGCAAGGACAGTGGGGAGTGCATGTAGTCTGACTTAGCCTTGCGGGTCTTGGCTTCCTGGGCCAACACATCTCCCTAAATAAGACTCACGTTCGGGAGGTCATGGAGTGCTGGCCCAGCCATTACTAAACCAATACTTTAGTATCCAGTTGAATATTGCTTGTGAGTTGGGGAAGGAGACAACAAAATCCCTTCCCAAACATCAACCCTGAGTTATCATCACATCAGTTTATAGAAAATAAAACTGAAGGTTAGAGAGATTAAGAAACTTCCCAAGATCACACAGTGGATGGGTTGAAGGGCCAGAACTCAGACCCAGTCTTTTTGACATCAAAGCCTGGGTCTTACTACGCCATTTTCCTTTTCAAGATTGTTTCAAAGAGCAAATGCAATAACAAATAAAAAGTTTTTACCCCAGCATTAGGCCCAAAAGATGCTAAATGAATCTTAGTTCCTTTCTCCTTCATATGTTAGAGGGGAAAAAAAAAAACATGTTTCTATGACAGGAAAATCTAGTTTTAAGCATTGAAAAGGGCCCTCCTTCATGTACAATATAAGTTAGTTTTGGCTATCATATTTTTTTAACCCCCACTCACATCGAACATGCCAGTTAAATGGGGTTTTCTTTCATTAATATGCAAAGTGGCAAAATCTAATAACTCGGAGAGTAAAATGCTGGTGTAGACAAATCAATACAAATCTATCATCATTATGAGAAAAACAACTAAAACCTAAGCCCAATTAATGGCAGCCTAGACAGTCACTTTGGTAAAAGATAAGATAAAACTGATGGGTTAACGCACTGAAAAAAGGCTAGTTGGTGTCAGGACTAGGACATGGGGCCATGCCTAGTTCCATCAGAGCCTGCTTTCAGACTGTATATAGGAGCAAGTGGCAGTTCATGGTGACTGAGCCACATTTATTCATTCAATTAATATTCTTTAGATTCCCACTAAGTACTAGACATATAAAGAAAAACACAATAAAAGAATTCCTGTTCTTGACTGAGCTTATACACTATCAAGGTTTAGGTAAAGAGAAGAGTAATGTTGGAAATGGCATCTTGAGCCAGATCACTATAGAGGCTTGGATCCTAGGTTAGCCAGGTAGTCACTGAGGTTGTTCTGCAGGTGACATGTCAATAAACACAATACCAGGTTACAAATCCATTACCAGACAAAACTATACGATGCTTAGCACTCTGTTTTATCCCTTCATCTATCGGTAAGTATTTAGTAAATACTTCTCATGTGTACCATGGTGCTGCTGGCTGTGGTAGTCCTATGTCAGATTAGAGATTTCAAGAGGAAGCCAGAAAGAAAAGCAAACCCATTATATACCACTACACTTACCATATACAAACTACACAAAGGCATGGTGTACAGTGTTTTAGAGCACAGGCCTGAAGTCAAACTCTTCTCTCAGCTCTCCCACTTTTTGGTTGTATAACCTTGGAAATACTCCTTTCTATTCCCTGCCTCAGTTTCCTCATCTGTAAAAAGGGAACTAAGAGATCTACTTTCAAGGTGATTGTAAGTTAATAATGTTAATAGCACATATGAAATGCTTAGACAAATACTTAGACAAGGGCATAGAGGATACATTCAATAAATGTTATCTATATATTCTTCTCCTTTAATCTTCAGAACACCATTATGTGTGTGTTCTATTCCTTCATTTTGCAGCTGAGGACAGAGATTGGGAAGGGGTAAGTGGCTGGCCCCAAGATACACAATAGGAAGTGGGATTGCCAGCTATGAGCCCAGCGAGAAGAGTAAACACTAACATTCACCATATACTTACTACAAAAATCCAGGTGCATAGTGGTTAGAGCAGAGGCTCTGAGCCAGACCCTGTCTCAGCTCCCCCAAGATATGCACTGGGAAGGAGCCACATTGTCACTGATTTCAACACAGGACAGTCACATGGTCAGCATGGAGATATGGAGGAAGAAGAAGTTCCCCAAATAAAGGAACAGCATGGGCAGGAGATACGTTTCCAGTATAAACAGAATAGGAGCATGTAGTCAGGGCCTCGGGCAAGGCTGGTTCCTAATGCTCATCCTTCGGTACACCACAGAAGTCACAGCCAAGTGCCTAGACTAGGAAAGGGAATAGCAATATAGAACCAACGTCCCACTCCCTCTGCCCAAGGCCAGCATGGTTCCTCCAACCTGACCTGATAGAACTACAGGCTCAGACCTATTGGGTGGGCAATTATATTGCAATATAATTGATTGAGCTGCTTGGGACCCAAGTACACAAACAAACACACAATTTGTAGGTGATTGTGAAGACATAGAGCTGCTGACTTAAGTGGGAAATACTTCCTGGGGCTTTTTATTTGCATTTATTCTAGAAAGTAGTAATACCATCTCTAGGAACATCTTTTGGCTAAAAAGGAAATTCATACTTTCTATGACTTCCAAGAGAAGTACACTTAGACTGAACCTGTGGTTTATTTACATATTTACATCATGACAAGATGGTCTATTGTGCGGACTGCTTTAGGTTGATGTATGCTCATCTCTGTGCCTCTGCTCAGAATCTTTTCATTTATATCAGTGAGCATGCCTGGGAAACAGGCTTTGAAATTCCCAATAAAGCACTTTAGTAAAAACAAATGGTGGTAACCACCAGTTATTATTGAGTGTCTACGCTGGGCATATAGTAGGTGTTTGACTTATGAAATTATATTCACATCCTACCCTCACAAAAATCTGTTAAAGAGTGAATAGCCATGTGTTAAAGGAAAGGAGACTTTAACCTTTAACAAAATTATGCCCAGAGCAGAACAAGGTCTTGGTCAATCTGTCATTCCAACCAAGCCTGGCCTAACTCCACTTCCTATCCAGTTCCCATACATTACCTTACTGTGTCTCCCAGGATTAAAAGAGCTATGAAAATAAATTTCATTTATAAATCAGTAGGTCTCAATCCTGGCTGCATATTCAACTCACTGGGGAAAGTTAAAAATAATTGGTACCAGGGCTCTCCTCCCAGATATTGTTATAATTTATCTGGAATGGGGCCCAACATGGGTATTTTTTAAAAGGTTCTCCACTTCTTGAAATGGGCATCCAGGTTTGAGACACACTTGTATAATTAGGAATATCTTTAAAGGCACTCCTTTTTAGTTCAATAGTGAACTTTGTGGAAATATCACTTAAGGCAGTGATTTTAAGCTGCACTGATTCTGATCTTCCTGTAGATAAAGGCATATAAATCTAACTATCTGAGGTCTTGGGTAATTGTCAGTTTTTTAATTAGCTCTTCAGAACATCTGTCTGATGGCAAATTATTTCATCTCTGACCGCTGGTGCCAGAGAGCAAAAATATCCTAACAGAAAACCTTCACATCTGCCTACTTGGAAACTGGCAAATAATTCATCTTCCGCTAATCTTTCCAAATATATCGACCTCAAACAAAACACCATGCACCAGCGGCTCCAAGGTTAGGGCACTAAATTCCTCAGCCCTGTGAGGCTTTCATTAGAGTAGATGGCCCACTGGATAGTAACACCATTCTAAGAAATCTTGCACAGAACAGGGGTCATAAAGTCCTTACTCTAAGATTCAGCATTTGTTTTTTAGCACATAAGTGCCGAACATTTTGCTGGTTTTCATTTACTTTAGTTCCTATCTAACATGGGGTGAGCATAGTGGACACCTATATTTTTGCTTAGCACTTCCCCTCATCTCTAATATCACACCCCATTTCCTTGGGTAACTGCCTCCTCCCACTGTGATAATGAGCTTCTACTGGGGCTCCTCCAAACTGAGCCCCATGTCTCAGAAATTGTTCTCAGAAGGTGGCATTTCACCTAATCTTTGTGACAAAGCTGAGGTGGGAGGTGCTGCCCTCATTTTACAGATGAGAAAAGAAGTGAGGTTCAGCGAGGTTAAATGACATACACATGGTCTCAGTAAGGGGTAGCATCTGATTTCCAACTTCAATTCCCAAAGCTTCCATATGTTCTTCATTTTTCTTCTCCTGCTGACTTCTTAGGATCTATGGCCAACAATTTGTTAGTGCCCAGGTGAAGGTCTGTCTGAACCCAAAGCCCACACCACACTTTCTCCATGAAGGAAAGAAGAGTATGAGTCATTCAAACCAGGTACTAATGATGCCCTACTCTCTGCAAGTTCCCAGACTCTAGTCTGTGTGATATGCACTGGGAAGGAGCCATTGAAAGAAATAAAAGTTCATAAATAAAATCAGCTCTAAAGACTGTGCCCCTCTGACAACACCTCCCCCGTCTCCACCATAGTCCTGCTTCAGCCACTGTCCTTTAAGCACTAATGTCAAAGTCCATTCAAATCCTCTTTCTCCCCTTTTCTATAGTCTCAGGGCCTCATACCTGCAACCTTGGTATGCACCTTGACTGGGAACTGAGCCCACCACCTTTTGGTGTATGAAACAATGCTCCAACTACCGAGCCACATCCACATCGGCTAGGGCTCCTCTTAAAAATGTTTATGAAACTGAATGGTCAACTCTAGCTTAACAATTTCTTTTCAGAACTAGAGTTTATCTTTTATTTATATAACAACTCTTATGTTCATAATTTAATTAACTCTTTGTTACAGAGTTTGAAACCCTTGTTTTCCAAGACAGCATAAACTCTGCCAACATTGTTAGAAAAACATTGCTTGAGTGAAAGCATATAGGAACACAAACAATGTGTAAAAATGGATGTGTTGCTAAGACTAAACAAAACCATTTTATAATCACCTTTTTGTATTTGGAATGTCATGATACTAGCTAACTACAAGAACTCTGGCATCAACCCTTGAACCTAAGTCTGCCTCTCCCTACCAAATCCCTGATGTCTAACTCCTAAATTCCTCAGTCAGGTAACAAGCCATTCTTAGCCTGAGCAACCTCACTTAGCACATGCTATATAATGTACTTCTTCCAGATATGGATTAACACCATCCTTTTTTTCATTCCACAAACTTTTAATAGCAAAGAAAGAGGCGATACATCAATTTGAAGTTCTCATCGTGTAATATTGAAATACATAGCATGTAACTAAATGAAATCATTTATAATTCAGCTAATAATCACTGAGAATTTTTCATGAACCAGGCACTATTCATCAGTCTTTACACTCCTTGCTTTAATATGCTATGGAGTCAGCCCTTAGGTGATGACCTTATTAGCTCAGGCCTTTTCCGGCCTCCGCTTAGAGATCATGATGGTGATGTGCTCCCACCTTCGCACAACCACTGTGGCATTTCATCCTAGGTCAGGTCTTGTGTGGTCTCTTCTCCAGTCACATGCCTCCATTTCCCCCTATGACAATCATCTTCTATATTTTTTCTAGACTGTCTCCTGGCTACTCTAATTTAAGTGTAGCTACAATCTTATGTCATCCCCAATTCCCAGTTCAAAAAGACTCTGTTGGCTTGGCCAAAAGTGTAGCTACAATCTTATGTCATCCCCAATTCACAGTTCAAAAAGACTCTGTTGGCCCGGCCAACATGACTCAGTGGTTGAGCACCAACCTATGAGCCAGGAGGTCAGGGCACATACCCAGGTTGCAGGCTCGATCCCCAATGTGGGACATGCAGGAGGCAGCCAATCAGTGATTCTTTCTCATCATTGAAGTTCTTGAGTGTATTGTCTCTCTCCCTCTTCCTCTCTGAAATCAATAAAAATATCTTTTAAAGACTCTGTTGGCTCATGCTGCCTGCTCAGAATCAGTCCAAACCAGCAAACTTGCGAGCAAACCAATCTGGCCACAACTCAACTGTCCTGGCTCATCTCCACTGGCCCTCCTTACTCGGCTGACTTCCAACTGAACTAAACTACAGGCCATTCCCTCGAGGTGCTTTGTTTAGGTTAGTCTTACTCCATCTCTATCTGTAGATCTTCTGCCCATTCAGAGTAAACATATCTCATCTGGTTTTCTTTTGATTTAAAAAAATAAATAGTTGACATTCAATATCATTTTACATTAGTTTCAGCGTAGGGGTTAGACGATTATATAATTTATGAAGTGATTCCCCTGATAACCGACTTCATTTGGAAGTATTTACTAGTAGCTACTAACATCTAACTTATTCACAAGGATTTCATTTTATTTTGCTTTAAACTTTTATGGAGATGTATCAGAAAAAATATTGCTATAAGAAATGTTAGGGATTTTATTGCCTATGTTTTATTTTAGGATTCTTATGATTTCAAGTCTTGCATTTAAGACCTTAATCCATTTTGAGCTTTTTATTTTTTAAATATACTTTTCTTGGAGAGAGAGAAAAAGGGAGAGGGAGAGATAGAAACATCAGTGATAAAAGAGAATCATTGATCGGCTGCCTCTTGCACACCCCCTATTGTAGATCAAGCCAGAAACTGGCCATGTGCCCTGACTAGAAATCGAACAGGCAATCTTTCCATGCATGGGACAAAGCTCAACCAACTGAGCCACACCAATCAGGCTCTGCTTTGAACTTTTTGATGTAATTCTGGTATATTTCCCAGTTTCAGAATCTTCTGGTCATCTTCAAATTGTATTATTTATTCATTTGTTTATTTAAGAAGAAAGGTAAAGAAGGACTCAGAACTAGCCTAGCTCTGCCAAATGCTAGTTGTGTGACCTCAGAGAAGTCATCATAACCTCCCTCCCAACCTCAGTTTCTTTACCTATAATATGTGATAAAAATAATGCCAACTTCATAAAGTTGTTGAGGATGTGCATAAAATGGGATGAGAAATGTGAAAGAACTCAGCAACAATGTTGACATAAAATAGGCCCTGAAAAGAAAATATAACACTTGGGAAATAATGCAACATTACATTAATATTATTAAGCTATATATAAGAATGTTTGGCCCTGGCTGGGTGGCTCAGTTGGTTGGAGCCTGGTCCTGTGGACCAAAAAGGTTGCACATTCAATTCCCTGTCAGGGCCCATACCTAGGTTGCAGGTTTGATCCCTGGTCAAGTTGTGTACAAGAGACAAATGATTGATGTTTCTCTCCCGTATTGATGTTTCTCTCTTTCTCTTTCTTTTTCTCTGTTTCTCTCTCTCTCTCTCTCTCTCTCTCTCTCTCTCTCTCTCTCTCTCTCTCCCCTCTTCCTCTCTCTAAAATCAATAAGCATATCCTCAGGCTCAGGATATAAAAAAAAGAATGTTTGGAGGGACAAACATACTTCCTTGTTAGAGTAACATATCTCAAAGTGGGCTCTGAAGTTTCATAACAGTACTAGAGGCCCAGTGCATGAATTCATGCACAGATGGGGTCCCTAGGCCTGGCCAGCGATTGAGGTCTATGGTGGGGGGAGGGGAGGAAGGCACGGCCAGGGGAAGGGACCGCAGGAGGTTGGCCAGCCGGGGGTGGCGGGGAGGCTGTGGGAGGTTGGCTGTGGGAGAGCATTGACCACCAAGGGTCAGCTCCTGTGTTGAGCATCTGCCCCCATGGTGGTCAGTGTGCATCACAGCAACTGGTTGCCAGTCGTTCTGGTCACTTAGGCTTTTATGTATATAGATAGGATAAAAAGGTATCTTATGGTTAAATAATTTTATGAAATGTTAATAATAATTCTTTATCACGAGGTTCCTCAGAGTCCTAAATGCTCGCAGAATGTGGCATGCGACTGAAATTCTTGCATTAAATGGAGAAGAGGTTTAGCATTCTGGTAGGAGCACACATGGGGAACCAAAGCAACATGGAAGAACTTGGATAAGAAGGTAAAGATCCACCACAATAATGTGAATTAAAGAAAGGCAGATTCAGGCTGGAGGAAAGCAAGCAGTTCTCCTTCCCCCACCTCTCATCTCCAAGCACAGAATGAGCTTTATAAACTCTGGTAACAGAACTCTTATCTCATGCTCTGTCTCCCTGGGCTGGTGCTCCTCTTTGCAAAATTTGGCAACTACTGATCAGGAAGACTGGCGGTACATACGGCAGTGTCTGTGGATGGGGGCTGAAGACAGTTATGAAGTGATTTTGTATTATACTTATGGTTTTTTTACCCTTACCTAGGTGGTGCTAGCCCCAATTTTACCTTTCTCCATTTTTCTGAGCCTAGCCCAAAACGAAGTTCACGTGTTTCTTTTCCTATGATTTCAGCAGAGCAGAGTGAGATCATGCTAATAACAAAGTTGGGAATATGGGTCTGACAGATGGTGATAAAGTCCTGACATTATCCACCCTGATGCACCTTCTCTGACCAGTGCCCTACTTCCCACCTGAGCTGGTCTGGGTTGTGTAACTCGCAGGTGCTTCCACAGCAATCCCTACCCTACCTGTTGTTACGCACGATTGCAAAGACTTTTAGAAATGTACCTTCTCACTACACAGTAAACTTCTTGAGAGCAGAAGTGGCACTTTTATGTACTTGGAGTGTTGCCAGCATCTTATACAGGGCCTGTCGGCATGTACGTGTTCAAGAAATTTATGAATAGCCCTAGCTGGTTTGGCTCCGTGGATAGAGCGTTGGCCTGAGGACTGAAGGATCCCAGGTTCGATTCTGGTCAGGGGCATATGCCCAGGTTGCAGACTCAATCCCCAGTGTAGGGTGTGCAGGAGGCAGCCGATCGATGATTCTCTCTCATCATTGATGTTTCTATTTCTCTCCCTCTCCCTTTCTCTCTGAAATCAATAAAAACATACTTAAAAAGAAATTTATGAATAAACTGTGAAAGGGAAATGAAAGTAGACCAATACCAATTAAAAGTCAGACAAAAAATACTGAGTTGTTCTATGTTCAAGTCTATAATACGGAAGTTTTTTAAATTCAAGACAACTTTAAAGAATTAATAGATGTGGGTCCTAGCCCCCATGTAGCTACAAACCAGCTTAGTCACTCTAAACAGATCAGGTCTTCTCTCTGGCATCATTTTCCTCAGCTCTAAGAGGAGAGAATTTATACTCTGCCTTTTTCCAAACAAGATTAAAGGTAACTTGAGACTATCTCCAGTCATTGACTAATGCAGTTAAACTTGTGGGTGTCCTAAGAATAATGCTCCCTTAATGGGAAAGATTTCTCACATTGAGAGTTTAAGTATAAGACATTTATTTAGGCAATCATTTACTACTGCCAGTGCACTCTATCAACATGATTAGCCATAATCTGTTGGCTGCACAAATCAGAAACCCACTGAACTGCCTAGGTCATCTGGAGGGTAGTACCCAGGAGTGATGGAATGGCTGAATGATTCAGGCCACTCCAAGGAACTTAGGAAATAAAATTAGACTCTGAAACACCATTAGTTCAGCTTCCGTTTTGCTATCTGCCCAGCAGCTTTTTGCATATAAAGAGGGAGTTAGCTGCAGCAGCCTTGAATTACATCCTCATAGCTTCGCCACCCAAGTGAAAAGGCCTCCGACTCCCAAACTGGGTTGAAGAAATCCTGGGGAAGGACTCTGATGAGTCTGGCTTCAGTCACATGTTCACGCTGGAGACTAAAGCAACTCTGAGTCCAGAAGACAATGGTACCAGGAGGGGCCCCACTTAGGTTATGTGGGAACTATTGGCCATTCACTATGACTTGAGAGACAGAGTATGGACAACCTGTGGGGAAGCTAAAAGGGAATGGCTGGTATAGGAACACAAAACTGGCCATGGAGGGTCATTGCAAAGTCAAAAAACCCTCAGTTATGTTTACCATACTGCTTTATGGACATTTGCAATCATCTATTCTAGTGAAGATGTATGTATTTACATTTCAGACAGACATAAACAATTTATGATTTTAAAAGAAATGGAAAAATATTTTTCATAAAGTGTGGCTTATAAAAGAGACATATCTAGTGGCATCTGATAACTTTTACACATGCAGAATAAGTGGGCAGTGGAGGCTCCTATATCCATAATGCAAAAGGGGGAAAGCAGAGTTGAAACACAAATGATCTGATAAAAAGTGCCTCTTCAGAAAGGCATAAAGTAGTTGCTGAATAATTTTTTTTCAGGGAAAAAAAAAGAAAGAGATAAAAGAGACTTCTTGGAACTTTAGACTTCACCTTAGTTCTGATTTTCTGGTTGTTTTTACAGGAGTCCACCTAATTAAATAGGTTGAAAAAGGCAATAACTTTGCCAGATAAAGGACATTTCTGCTTCAAATGTAAACTTTAAAAAAATCTCAACTTTGTTCCTGAAAACTACTTTCTTGCATTATAAACTATTATTTAGAAGACAACTCAGCTATTCTTGTTTACCATGGGTACCCTTTACTTTTTCTTTCTGCCTCCTTCTGCTGGTATCATGTATATGTAGCTATAGGTGTACAGCTAATAAGTCATTTAGATTGGTTGACACTTTAATTATAAAATGACTTAAAACGGAAGGATGTTCTTTTTAATATACACATATTCCTAATTAAAAGGAAACAGACTAAAATGTTAATGAATCAATTGGTGATTTGATTACAGATAATTTTAATCTTCTATTTATAATTCTGGTTGTTTTCTAAGGTATTCATAAGACAGATGTACTATATTAACATTTATATTCAAAGGTAGGAAACAAGGAAAATAAGAGTGCTTAATTTTGAACCATAAATAGTTTACAAAGTCCTAACATCTTCTTCTCATCCCTCAAGCCCAGACAACAGGAAGGAAACAGCATGTCTATACATATTCCATGAACTGTAAAATAGAAATATATAAGAATAAATGGAAAGTTATATAGATTTTTCTCATAGATAGAAAAAAATCTATAAGATTGAATCTGGAGAAAAATAAGGACAGGTAGCTCAAATACAGAAATTCTAACTACCAGCATGACTAACCCAACAAAGAAGAAAGAGAGGAGAGATCTAAGAGAATGCAGTTTGACTGCAGGAATATCTCAGGTAAGATCAGGTTTATAAGTAACACACCCAAAAGACAGAAGGAGAAGGAAGGTGATTCAAGAGTGGCCTGAATTCATCCAAACCAAGTAAGAACACATGCACAGAGAAAATGCTACAGGCAGAAAACGATAGTATTGGGGTTTATTCGGAGCAAACGTATTATCACAGAGGCACAAACTAGTGCTCGAGAAATACAGCACAAGCTTAACAGATGGCCCAGAGAAGGCAGAGCTCACACACAAACTCACTTCACTTGCTCTTGTAATAAACATTCAGGTTTAGCAATCAGGACACTACCTTTCACATCTTATCTTTAGAATAAAGTCCCTCATACTGTCCTGTGGACAGGGTGGCTATGGATTGGCTCCAAAGTAAAATGGGTAAATTTAATTGGTTCCAATGGTGGCCGAGGGCTACTAATTATTTAATTACACTAAGCAAGAAGATTAGTTTCTAAGGAAGTGGCACACAGCTCAAACCTCTGATGGGAACTAACCTAATTTTTATCCGAATTTTGGATAAAATCAAAATATCTTCGCCCTCTACTGCCTCGCGCCTCTCCATGGACTCATTTTCTTGTTTAAATGTGGGAGTGCCCAGAGATCAGTCCTTAATCCTCTTGCCTGGAACTGACTTTTCTCCTGAACTCCAGAAGCACAAGCAACTATCTACCTGACATCTCATCATAGTTATTTTCTAGATTTTAATGTAACAGCCATCCCCTGCTTATCTGTGGTTTTGCTTTCCATGGTTTTCACGACCTATGGTCAATTACAGTCCAAAAACAT
>NW_006287917.1:1295700-1297883 GCF_000327345.1 Myotis davidii | reverse complement strand
CTCTCCTCACTTCACCTCCTCCGGTAGGCATTGCATCATCTCACATCAGCACGAGAAGAGTCAACACAGTATAAGATAATTGAGAGAGATGGATCACATTCACATAACTTTTATTAAAGTATATTATTAAGTTGTTCTATTTTATGATTGGTTATTGTTGTTAATATCTTACTATGCCTGCTTTATAAATTAAACTATCACAGGTATGTAGTGTAGGAAAAAAGATCATATCTATAGGGTTCAGTATCCTAGTTTCAGGTATCCAATAGGGATCTTGAGACACATCCTCTGTGGATAGGGGAAGACTGCTGTATACAAAACAGAGTGTTGGCTATCTCTCCATTGACTCCTTCACATCTCAGGACCCCTGCTTCAGAAAAAGTCAACTCTACTGCTCCACTTACTCAGAAACTGTGGAGCTACCCCCAACTCCTATCTTTCTCTCATTATTTTCATCCAAATTGTCAGGAAATTCTCTCTGCTGTGGTTCAAAAGTACATGTAGAGTTTGACTATGTCCCACAATTCCTCTTTCTTAGATAGTGCAATAGAGTCTTAGCTGATCTGTTTCCAATCTTCCCCAATACTGGTATAATCCAGGCTCGACACAACTGCCAGCATGATTATTTAAATCCAACTGTATCACATCTCTGATCAGACCCAATAAGACATCTCACTCAGGGCAAAACCTAAAGTTGTTACAATGCTCTAAAGACTCAACATGACCCCATCACTTCCCTGACCTCATCTTTATCATTCTATTAAAGCCCAGCTGTCAGTTCCTGCCATAGTGCCTCTGCATATGCTACATCCTCTCCCTGGACCATTCCCTTCTCAGGAATCCATATGGCTCAATGTTGTCCCTCCTTCAAAGCTTTAATTTAAAAAATAAAACACCTTCACCTTGGAACCTCCCCTGGTCACTTGTCTAAAATTGCTTTCCTCTTTTTGAACTATCCCTTGCATCTCATCCATATATGCCACACAAGTTCTAGAATTCTTCCCTTATTTAATTTTTCTCCCTAGCACTTAGCTCATCTGACAAACTATATGTTGCATGGATTTATCTTTTTATTAACTGTCTCATCCACTGCAATACAAGCTCCAAGAAGAAGGTATTTCATCTGTTTTGTCAACTGGGATAGTCCCAGTGCCTGTCACATAGAGGTGAGGTGCTCAGTGATTACTGAAAAACGATGCATCAAACTATAAAATATTTAGTTCTAGCATAAAATGATTTTGAAGTGCTATATACTTGTCATGTGTTTCCATGCAATGGTGAGAGAAGACATTATAGCATTTTAATTTGGGGGTTAGGTATGGGTTTCTATTACTATGGCAAAACTAGATCTCTTTAGACTTTGATAATTTGACTTTTCTCCTCATGTCTGCCCTTCTTTACAAAAATCTGAAACACAAAAACTTCTAACCAAATGAACGAGAGAATGGTAATTCTCTTTCCAGAAGAACTCTTCTTTTTCAAAGGGACTCATCGGGGGACAGCTGCCATCATAAGCCCCATGAGGTAGCATAAACCTTTGGGAAGCACAAGGTTTCAGAAACATATTACATGGACAATGGTAGCACCCACTGCTGACACTCTCTTTATTTTGGGAACCCTGAAAAACATGGAAGCTAAAAGACTTGCCCTGTGGATCTCAAACGATTGTGCCTGCACTAGAAAATTCAGTGACCAAGAGTTAGACAAATTCTCATCAGAGAACTTCTTTCCTCTAGAGCAAGTTTTGATGGGCAAAATTATTCTCAAAAGAGGACTTTGCTTCATTTAGTTCAAGGAAATGGATAGACAACTCTTGATTTTTCTGTCATTGGCTTTTTCTAAGGTTTTCCTAGGACAATCTAATCACTTTAGAATATCCCTGGGCATGTCAGGGCAACCTCATTTTTAAAAAGTGCACCTTGCCCTGGCCAGTGTGGCTCAGTTTGTTGGTCATCATCCCTGTGCACTGAGAGGTCCTTGACTCAATTCCTGGTCACAGTACATGCCCAGGTTGTGGACTTGATCCCCAAAAGAGGGTGTGCAGGAGGCAGCCGAATGATGTTTCTCTTTTATTGATCTTTCTCTCTCCCTCTTGTTCTAAAATAAAATAAAAATTATAAACAATAATTTTTTATTAGGTCAGAGAAGAGGCTGATCAAGAGCTGTTGCCGCTGCTTCTCACT
>NW_006287917.1:1294285-1295168 GCF_000327345.1 Myotis davidii | reverse complement strand
CTCTCTCTCTCTCTCTCTCTCTCTCTCTCTCTCTCTCTCGCGCGCGCGCGCGCTCTCTCTTCAATAAAAAGAAACACACGTCCTCAGGAGAGAATTTAAAAAATAATAATGAAATAAAATACAAATAGAAGCTGACAGAAAGCACCAGGTAGATCCAGAATCAATCAGAACTGAATTTAAAATCCTAGTTCTGACACTTACTAGTTGTGACTCTGAGTAAGTTACTTATATCCCACTATTCTTTGGATTCCACATTATAAAATGAGGATAAAATAACTCTACTTTTAAAAGAAGCCATAATAAAATATATAATAACTAAGATTGAGTCAGAAACTAAATATTTCAAATAGAATCTCAAGAATAAAAATAATGAAAAAAATGTGCATCAGAATTCAGGAGATCTCAACACATTTTTTGAAATCTGAAAGCAATGGAGAATAGTAGTGGATTTACTAGCATGTACATAGCATGTTCTAAAGGTATGTAAAGGGAGATATGGACAATCAGAGAGCTCCCACAGGGTAATTCCCACAGAACCCAAGACTCATGTACTGAGAGTGGCTGAAGTCAGGGGGACTGCTTCAAGTTCAGAATAGTGAATGTCAGCCGGACACTTTTCCTGCTTCTTCTCGTAGAATACCAGCACTAGCCCCTACACCCCTAGGCAAACACTAGTTTATCCTCTGAGTAATCCAAAGAAAAGGAACTTGAAACTCAAGAGACACCAACATTTTTCCTATGTAGGTGCTGTAGGACTGACTCAGTTGGGAATCAGTGCCGCCCATAGCCCAGCTCTCAGGGACAACCTCCAAGGCACTCATGCCAGGCGTCACCTGTGGGACATGCAGACTCTCAGCCCGGGCCCACGGAATTGGAACCTGCT
>NW_006287917.1:1290069-1293457 GCF_000327345.1 Myotis davidii | reverse complement strand
ATTTCATTATTAGTAAAAAAAGGTAAATACGCTAGCCATTGTGTGCGGCTCAAATAACAGTAGCTGAAACAAATAAGAGATACATGTAAAACAAGATTATGAGAATTTCAATGAGGAAAATACTGCTCAATTCTGGTTCTGGGGTCTGAGGAGGAATAAATGAGATGTTAAGATCCACAGGCTAATGGCAGAGCCCTGCATGCTGTGCGGCACTAACATCTCCCTGCTGTGCAAAGTGTCTAGGGAGGGTTCTGGATGAGAGGAGTTACATAATGTGCAGTCCTCTTGGGAAACACAGCAGTGAATTATTTTTTCTGCTGCTACACAGTTCTCTAAGGGTGAAAATGCTCCCTCAAAGGGTAGGGAAAAGAATAATACAGTAAAAGAATCTTCTGAAAGAATGCTTGAAAAGCAATGAAACAAACAATTCTGTTCCAATAAACATGGACTAAGATCACCCTCCCTGTGCAAGCCACCGTACTCATAGAAGACAAGGAGGATGTTGTGCACAGTGCAGGGGTCAGGCTCCAAAAGAAAGAAGGTTAATGTAATGTGGTAAGATACAGGAGAGAATGCCCACCCAACAGTCAGTGACAGATGATGCTTGAGCCAAGTCATAAAGGAAGAGTTTGAGGCAGGTGAATAACTGAAGGAAGCATGTTCCAGGCAGGGAGGAGGCCAAGATGTGAGCAGGGTAGAGTCACTGGAGGATAAATGGAAGGACAAAGTAGCCAGAGACAGGCTTGGAAGGCAGAGGACAGCCTCACTACGGGAATTTCTATTGTCCGGAACAAGGAGCTTGTGAAGGACGAGTAACTGTATATAAGGGTCATGGCGTGGATGTCTGGGTGGATGTGACATCTCCAAACTATATTATCTGATTTGCAGCAATGCTGATGAGGTTCGTTTCAGACATGTTGGGTTTGAAGAGTTGTCTGAGTGAGTGAGCTCCAGGTAGAGATCCAGGAAATATGGAGTCTGAAGTTTGAGAAAGTAGTCATGGCCAGAGACAGAGATCCAGGAGGAAGGCTGGCTCCAGAAGCAGACTCTGGTTGTAATCATTCTTCACTAGTAAACCATGTCTGAGACCAGGAGACATGGTTTACCAGTGAAGACCAGGGACCATCTGAGTCACGGTCGGCACCCAGCTGCACCCAGGCCATGTTTTCGTTCCCAAAGGATACAGGACTCTACCTGCTTTTTCCTTCTTCCATCACCTACACTTTCCACACAGCTCACCTCTGCCTCAGATGAAGCTCAAGGTAGAATAGAGCCTCAGGAGCATCCTCCCTCCTTGAAATTTGTAGAGACAGGCACATACGTATTTTTTCTTAAAAGATTTTTACAGCAATAAATATAATGGGGAGCTAGAATAGAGTGACAAGCAACACCTTCCCTCCTGCATACCTAGCTATGGTTATATTCTCTGAGGGTCCATTTCTAGTTCCCTACAATGTCTTAGTTGTAGCTGGATTTCAGATTATCCAGTAAATTATACACATAGATCTAGATAACCTTTGGAGAACTAATTAACTAAAGATAAAAATTCAAGTGTTGCTATTAAGGTTTACTGATTCCTAGGCAAATGGGTTAGCTTGAGTTTGAGCCTCTTGTACTTAAGCTACTCTCAACTTCAAGAAAGTATTGCATTTTTTCATGTAGGGCATTAAGGGTCTGTCAGAGCGATGATTCAAATGGTTGTACTACAGCCTAGTACATGATCATGACTATTAAACATTTCCTTTAACCGCTGCCTCCTAACTTTGCTGGGCTCTTTATTTTATGACCCTAAGTTCAACCAGCTCTCATCAGATCAGCTAAAAATGCAGGGTTAAATGTGCTGTGACCAATTAAATCAGTGGAAGCACAGCATACAACCTCATCTAAATTCTTTGGAGATGGGTAGCTAAAACCTAGAATATCTACTTCCCATCGGGAGTTTTAACAATAAAACGTTTTAAGAATAAGAAGTGGCACCTAATAGCATGCTCTGAACTCAACAAAGGCTCAATATACATGGTTCAGAGCACAGACCTAGACAGTCAGTCATTCGGTGCAAATTGTGTCGAACCAATGAATCCATCAGCAACTGTCAAGAATTTTTCATGGTTCGGCATTTGAAAAATGGGAATAATCAGAGATCATCTACTACCCAACTTAAAGATAATGAAGATTTTTAAAAAATAATGTTCTATCCTCAACCCATTAAAAATTAATTAGAATAACTATCTACCCATACCCAAGTGTAATTATCTATGCATTTCCAGTTGGTATAAATACATTAGGTTTCTAAGTGCACATTTTCTGAAAGCCTATAAAAAGAAATGATGTGTGATACTTCTCTTCAAGCAGCTTTCAGGAAACTAGCCACTTCTTAACTGTTGCATTTTTCAGCTTTGCAGAGCAATTTAAAAATAATGATAATAATAGTAAAAGCTCACTAAACTCAATAAAACACAGAAAATTTTCCCTCCACATGAAAATCCCAGGCCAGCATAACCTAAATGTGTTCCACTGTTTTGTTAAGTGTCCTACGTGGCCAAAAACATTTAGGAACTGCTACATGGTGTAGTTCATTTTTGGAAGAAACAGTAAAAAGCCATTATGTATATGACACACCATCATTTTCAAAATCCACACTGACATAGGACATATCCTGACTTTAAAAATGTTAACATATGAAGGAGCAAAAAGTATATGTTAGAATCAAAGAAATAGCCTGGCCGGTGTGGCTCAGCGGTTTAACATCAACCCAGGAAACAAGGGGTCACCAGTTCAATTCTGGGTAAGGGCACATGCCCGAATTGCAGGCTCGATCCCCAGTAGGGGGTGTGCAGGACACAGCTGTTCCATGATGTTTCTTTCTCACCAATGTTTCTGTCTCTCTATCCCTCTCCCTTCCTCTCTTTCTAAAAATCAATAAAAACATATTTTTAAAAAAGAACCAAAGAAATAGGTAGTAACATCATATAGCTTTAGGGAAGTTACCTAAGTCTCAACTCTTTTTTTTCCCTTTAAAATAGTAATGATAATAATGCCTACTTTATATGATCCTGCTAAGGACTGAATGAGTTCGTGCACGTAAAAATCTTTGCACAAAGCTAACATATAGCAAGCAGGAAGAAACAGAGGCACTGTTAGCACTGAAGACAGCGGTTCTCAACCTGTGGGTCGTGACCACTTTGGCGGTCGAACGACCCTTTCACAGGGGTCGCCTAAGACCATCCTGCATATCAGATATTTACATTATGATTCATAACAGTAGCAACATTACAGTTATGAAGTAACAATGAATAATTGTATGGTTGGGTCACAACAAGAGGAACTGTATTTAAAGGGCCAGAAGGTTGAGAACCACTGACTGAAGAAGTCCTAAGAAGTCCTGCAT
>NW_006287917.1:1284065-1290011 GCF_000327345.1 Myotis davidii | reverse complement strand
CCCAAGAATTTTAAAGTAGTAAATGTGTGTTGTTTTAAGCCCCCAGGTCTGTGGTTCCATCTGCAAGAGGCACTAACGCCTTAGGGCTCAGGCCTGGGGGCAATGATGACACTATATCAGTGATGGCGAACCTTTTGAGCTTGGTGTCAGCATTTTGAAAAACCCTAACTTAACTCGGGTGCCGTGTCACATATAGAAATTTTTTGATCTTTGCAACCATAGTAAAACAAAGACTTATATTTTTGATAGTTATTTTATATATTTAAATGCCATTTAACAAAGAAAAATCAACCCAAAAAATGAGTTTGTGTGTCATAGGTTCGCCATCACTGCTCTAGTTGCTCACTTCTGAATCAGTACGATTGGTGGAATCTAGGCCACGTGCCTGTGCCCTTGCTGCAAAGAAAGCTCAGGAAGAAAGTTTTATGGGTTCTTCCTGTGAAGGTGAGCCTCCTGTGGCTAGATGTTCCCCCAAAGACAGCAAATGTGTTTCATAATTGCTGGAAAGCCTAACACATGCACAATGAAATGCCTACGCTTCTCCCTGGAAAACTAACTTCCTATAGAGAACAGTATTGGATGTACGTATTCCTTCTCTCTGCAGGACACACATCGACATTCTCCTTTTTGGCATCAGGGAAGACTCTAATTGGATGGAATTTAATGTAAGAAAGCTTCTTCCTAGGGCACCCTTTGATCATTGCACATTCTGAGGAGAAGGTGGCCCTAACAGGTCAGACTAAATAGGACAGAAACAGCCTAGGAAATCTGCCAGGAGGAGGGGCGATGAGGAGGGCCCAGGAGAAAGGACTCTGAAGTTCTTTCTGTGAATTTGGTCCCTGTCCCCACTAGTGAACAGATAGAATTTATTGTCCCATCTATACTGGTGTTTTCCCGGTGTCCTGTTTCTGAACACACCATATACGAATCGCTACACCCTAAGAGCAGGATGGAGCAACTTGGAAAAGGCTGAGATATAGAAATAGACCTTGTGCCAAGTGCAACTGCTGTGAGCCACACACAGATGCTGACACCCAGACCAGTGGATGGGGTGTGGGAACAGATGGATCATAGGGATGTTGAGTGTATGTGTCTGTGTGTGTGTGTGTGACCAGACATAACACATCCAGGGGCCCCATATGTCATTTCTTGCTCACAGCAACTCTAGAAGGCAGGTGCCCATGATCAAAGAGTGAATCTAAAAGGAGCACTGGGCACGGAGAATGCAGCAGGTAAATGGGTCAGCAGAGGGCAGAGCCCCGTCACCACTGAGATGGGCCCAGAAGACAGGAATGACAACTTTGGGGCTGCACTAACAAAGGCAGGCCAAGGCTCTCATTCTAAAGAGACAAACCTACCAAAGCATATTGTAAGGACGGGGCTTGGGCATGGGAATGCGTGACATGGCCATTAGTGGGGCTCAGGTGTGATGTGGACAGTGTAATGTGTTGGAGCTCCTGATCTATAGGGTGACCATGTAAATTTTTTAAAAATCCTCACTTGAGGATGTTTTTATTGATTGAGAGAGAGAGAGAGAGAGAGAGAGAGAGAGAGAGAGAGAGGAACTTCAGTTGGTTGCCTCCTGCATGCCCTGACTGGGAATTGAATCTGCAACCCAGGTATGTGCTCTGACCCGGAATCAAACCCATAACCTTTTGGTTTATAGGACAATGCTCCAACCAACTGAGCCGCCCAGCCATGGCTGATCATGGAAATTTTAATTACAAACCAGGAATGGGAATCTTATTAATAATTATGCTAGAATAATAGGCATAAGCCAAGAATGTTCCAGGAAAATGGAACATAGGATCCTCCCAATTAAACATCACCTAGCCCTAGTGAATCCACAGGTAGAATTCAAGTAGACATGACCAATAAAGGGAAAGAAAGTAGCTGAAAAAAAATAAATAAATAAAAACAAAAAAAAACCTGACTTAGGAGAGACTGTATTTCTACTCTTTCCTTTGGTTTTAATATTCTAAGAGATGGCATTTAAAAAAATCAGAGATGCTAGCATATATTTAATTTTCATCTCTTCTCTCTTAACTCCTAGCCAGAAGCTAAGGATGATTGTTCCAGCAACAGCACGGGGCATGAAAACTCATAAAAAGTTACTCCCCAAGACGAAAAACCAAGAGGGTCAGTTTGCCTGGTCAGTGGCAAGATGGGGGCTGGTCTCCATGACAAACTCTGCTAACTCCCTGCTAGTTCCAGCTCAGAGACGGCCACGCTGGCGGTGATACCCACAGGACTTCTGCCCTCGGTGCATTAGAAGTTTCAGAGACAGAAGAAAGGAAATCAGATGTTTATCACCAGACTGATTGTGACGTCTCTCCAGAGGATGTTCATTGTTAGCAGATTCACTTTCTAAGAGAAAGGTCTCTAAGGGGAATGTTCCTGATGCCCAATGTAATCAAAGAAAGAACCGGCAGCGTCTCCAAAGGCTGCCATTTTAGCTTCCGGCTGCCAGTGTGATCCGGGCCTCAGTAGTACTGTCCTCAGAAAGCAGGCAGAGCTTTATCAGATGCTTTAGAAGAGACTTTTTGAACAGTCTGACATGCCAGCAGGCCAATGCTGCAGCATTTATTATTCCTGAGCTCCCAGAGGTTGGCTTTGAAGACCAACCTGGCACCGGGAAGCCATTTTCACTAGTAAGATATTCAGAATCATGATTTCAATAGCCGTATGTTTGGGGAGAACAGGAATATTGAACCTTGGTTCTACCTTTTACAGTGAGGCCTTGTACCCTCTTGCTTGTATTAACAGTTGAGTGCACTTTAGGCTTGTGAAACTCCCTCCACCCTGTCTCTGTTGAAAGCTTCTCATCAAAGTTTACATTTGCAGGGATTTAGAGGATTATATAAATCAGTGTGGAGGGGCAGCCGGGCCTTAAGTTAATGACCATCATGCCCCTAAGCAGCGTGCAGGACGGCCATGGTGGAGCAGGCACGTCAGGGTGGGCGAAAAGACGTCCAGAAGGGCCTTTGTCCCACAAGCAGTTTCAACCCTCCCCCCAAATTCACAGGCTTCTTCCTTTCTTTTCTTTTTTTTTCCTGCTAGCACTTATTCACAGCCCAACATCCCATATGTTTTACTTATATTTGGTTATTGCTACTGCTGTGCATGAAGTCAGGGTTCTGTCTGTTTTGTAAATACCTCTGTTCCTAGTGCCTGCTGCATAACAAGTGCTCAATGATATTTGTTGAATGAATAAATGGTGGAACACCCCCCACCCCCATATAAACATAAATCATTCATTGAGTTTTTCCTTCAGATATAAAGTATCCAACTGAGAAGAGTCCTCCAAATCCTACTTCTGGGCTGAAAGAAACTCTATTGAAAGAAAGGAATTTGGAGGCAGGGGAGGAAACTGAGGGTGGGGCTAAGAGACAGGAGAATTTTTTAAAAGGCCAGACTAACATACCAAAATCAGACTATAAAAATGTAATATTTCTTAAATATCTGCAATGTATCACACTTGTGAGTTTTGCTCTATGTGTCTCTCTTTACAACAATAAATTCTTAAAACAAGCAAACCAAAAAGGCTCAGTGACAACCCGTAAGCAGAAAATGATAGATGCTGTGACTTAAGTAAAAGGAAGCATCTTAAGAAATCGATGGAACAAGGAGTTTTAACAGGAAAGAAAGGGGGGAAGGGGAAAAGTGCACCGAGACTCCAAGAAGGACCTGAGAAGTAACCACTTGTAAAGGTAAGGCCAGCTTAGAGACGGCGCAGAGAGAAGGTAGGAATTGAGATTCTCCATGAAATGGTGGCAACAAAACTAATCCCAACCAGGACAGAAAATGTCCCCAGCACCCTCTTCTCCATCATCTCCCAATCCAAGCAGTTGCTTAATCCTGCTGGTGTTTCCACTTCAGTGATATTTTCAAATCAGGTTTTCCTTTCAATCCCTAACGCCATTAGCTTAGTTCAAAGGCTTGTCATTTTCCTGTAGGAATGCAATAATGACCAAGTCACTCTGCCTCCAGGATGACCTCCCTGGAATCTATCTCTCCCTAGTGCCCAGCGTAAAGTCTGTCAGAAGCTGCCCCTGAGCCTATTAGAATGATGCCCATCAAGTTATATTTTCAGACCATTCTCCAGTGATGTGCACAAAGGTTCACAATGAGGCCTCAGTGTGAATTCCATAGTTAGAAACTGTACAGAGACAATGCCTGTCTTATGGACGGCTGGACCTCTAACAAGTAGCTCAGTGCCGATGCTCCACAAGTATTTAGTACCTGTTCCACAAATCAATAAAAGTGGGAAATCATGACATAAAATTGTGGAATGCAATCCTAATAATGTAAAATACACACACATATATGCATACAAAAGTCCAAAAATACAGCAAAATATTTATTTGTATCATTTATGCATTTTTTAACTTTCAAAATTACTTTAAAAATTTTTTTCGCTCTCTCTTATAGTGAGATACAAAAAATACACACAAAACCAAAAGGGAGTAGAGCAAGAATCATGTACCTGACAAATCAGATAGCAGTGTGGGGCATTATGAGAGGTACAGCACCCTTATCACCTACAGCCAAGGCTTCATCTTCCGGCCCTGCCCCTGCCCCACTTCCTGTTCCTCTCGGCCACCCAGGAGAGTGAGCAGTGCCAAGCAACACCATGGCCTTCACATATATACTTGCTGTCTACTTTCACGCCACTATCCTAGAATGCCCAATGCCACAGTCTGTGTCCCTGCCATCTTTTCATTTCGAGGGCAAAACACAATTCCCGATCCAAAAGAACATTACATGTTGATAGAGTAAATTAATTAATACATGAATAAGGCAGAAACACTGAATGTGTGGCCCACTTCTTTCATTGATTCTAAAATCCTACCCACCTAATAGGGTTGCTGTGAGGACGAATGAAAAAATGCTTGTAAAACATGCCTGACACATAAGCACTCAAAAAACGAAAACATTTATTAACTATTATCGACAGGATGAGGTACAAGATGCTTTGCTCCCTTAGCCACAATCATCTTAAATTGCAGATAATAGTTCCTGCCCTGCCTCTCACCCCTTGAGGTGAGAAAGTGCTTAAAGCAGTTTGGGAACTATAAATCATGAGGCAAACACATGTTATTATTGTGATGATGATGATGATGAAAATGATTACATGCCATTTTCTTTGTGACTCTTACCTACAATAAGTTTATCATTTAAGGTCACGTTACCTTTGCTGAGGTTTCAAACCATCCTACGAAACCGTGCTCCTTGCAGAACTGGTCCATCTTGAGGCCATTGTTCAGGAGCACATCCTTGCCCTGGTCACATTTGTTGGCCAACAAAACCACTGAAACTGGTTTGCCATTAGGGAGACTTAACTTGGAGTCCAAATCATTTTTCCACTTGGTCACTGCTTCAAACGTAGCTGGCCTGGTGACATCGAAGACAATGAATGCACCCATGGCTTCTCGGTAATAGACCCTTGTCATGTTTCCAAATCTTTCTTGACCTATCACCAAAAAGAAATAGAAATCAAAAACTTATTGCAATTATAAACTATACTAGAGGCCTGGTGCACAAAAATTTGTGCACTCATAGGCCTTCCCTTCCCCTGGCTGCCGGCACTGGTTTTCCTCTGGCACCCGGGACCCAGGACTTCACTCTGGCTGGAGCAAGGCTTGGCTCTTCAGTCTTCAGTCTTCAGTCTTCAGTCCGGCCAGAGCCTTCAGTCTTCACTCTGTGCCTGCGTATGCAAATTAGCCACCATCTTTGTTGGGTTAATTTGCATACTCATCCCATAGGCTGGTGGGCATAGTAGAGTGACACCAATTTGCATGTTTCTCTTTTATTAGTGTATTTGCCTCACTCTGAGGTAAGAGAGATAGTCTTTTCTTACATACTTGTCTTTTATTTTCAGTAGAACTCACCTCAACACACACACACACACACACACACACACACACACACACACCCCAAAACACT
>NW_006287917.1:1279587-1283938 GCF_000327345.1 Myotis davidii | reverse complement strand
ACACCGTTCAGGGTGGGGATCCCCACTGGGGTGTCTGGCCAGTCTGGGTGAGGGGCTGAGGGCTGTTTTCAGGCTGGCGGGTGACAGAAGCTCCCAACTGCTCCTTTTTTTCTTTTCTTTTCTTTTTTTTTATTCTGGGCCAGCTTTAGCTTTGAGGCTTGGCTCCAGCTCTTAGGCCTCCATGGCTGAAAGTAGGTTTCTGGCCTTTGCGTACAATGTTGTGAATCTGCTGGCTGAAGTCCAGCGGTATTTGTTACAATGCTCAAACTGCAGGCTCAGAGGCCTGCAGAGGCAAGCGGGGAACACTGGAGTCCTCCGTCACTGAAGCAAGCAAGCCTCATGTTAGTTTCAAGCTGCCTGGCTGCCGGCTGCCATCTTGGCTGACAGTTAATTTGCATATCTCGCTGATTAGCCAATGGGAAGGGTAGCGGTCGTACGCCAATTACCATGTTTCTCTTTTATTAGTGTAGATACGGCAACCTTATAAGGCCTCTGGTATGAGCCGATCACTCAGTTAAGAGCTTTATTATTTTTCTTTAAGGAATGAGCTAAATACACAATCAAGCCACTTTGTTTTTTATCTTTGAGTCATTAATTTAACAAGTATTTATTGAAACTTCTTTGTAACCATGTAATGTACTAGAACTGTGCTAATACAGTATCCCACTACCACATATGGCTACTTAAGTTTAGAGTAATTTAAACTAATTATAATTTAAAACCCAGTTCCTCAGTCACACTATCTAGTAAATTTTAATCGTTCAACAACCACAGTGGCTAGTGGCTACAGTATTACACAACTCCAATGCAGAACATTTCTGTTACCATGGAATGTTCTATTGGACAACACTGTCCTCGATACATGAAATACAATGATTAAAACATGAGAATCCCTGCCATCATGGAGATGACATTTTAGTGGGATGATACATTATAATGATAAATATAATAAATAATGTAGTATGTTTAAAAAGTATCCACAGTGAACTCTGATTAAGGATAATAGTAATAGCTAGCATTTATTGTATGGTTACTAACCATCAGAAATGTAACTTACATAAATGATCATGAAGGTACAATTATTACCCCCATTTTAAAGTGAGAAAATTGAGACTTGGTGAGGCTAAGTAATTTGTTGAAATTGTACAAATTAATGGACTTTTGAAGTCGGAATTCAAATCTAAGCTTTTTGAATGCAGAGTCCATAATGTAGGAACATTGAATGTTCTCAACTAATAGTCTGTACTAGCTCTCCTCCAGGTTAATGTACCAGGAGTATCCCATCCAGCTCAAGTGAACAGATAACAGGTACACATGCGTCTATGCCAATCTCCGGACAACATGCTAGGAATGCAACACAAACTAGATTATCTCCATTGTAAATAGTGTACAAACTATTGGATAAGAAAAGCCCTCTGATGAGAGAGAGAGAGAGAGAGAGAGAGAGAGAGAGAGAGAGAGAGAGAGAGAGAGAGAAAGAAGAAGAAGAGGAAGAAGAAGGAGAAGAAGAAGAAGGAGAAGAAGAAGAGGAGGAGGAGGAAGGGAGGGGAGGGAAGGGGAGGGAAGGAAGGAAGGAAGGAAGGAAAGAAGGAAGGAAGGAAGGGATTATTGATCTTTTTTAGACCAATCAGCAAAAATCAGTTTTGCTGTGATTCTTAATTTTCTAATGAATATTTGCAAGATTATTAAACACTCTAAGTTTAGCCCTCCTCATTGGCAAAATGGCAACAAGAATATGAAGCTCAAAAGGTTGTCATAGGATGAAATGAATTAACATGTGTAAAGCATCCAAAACAGTATCTTAGAATACCTGCCACTTAAGTTTTCCCTCCCTTTCCCCAGCATGTTAAAAATTATGAATGACAATATGATATGGGTAGTAAAATCATGCTTGAAGACCAGAGCTTATAACAAAAACTTACAGGTATTTCAGCTGATTAACCAAAGAGAACAAAATCCCACTGGTTGTCACTCTGTCCACTAGTAGTTGCTAAAGACAGCTAATGAAAACTGGGTTTATATTTTCTGAACAAAAAAATCCCAGAAGTGTATGATCAGACAAAGGCCTTTTATTCTGTCTTGAGAATTTATTTTCAGAGTCTTACAAAGTTAAATAAATTAAAACAAAGGTAGGTATGTATTCAATAAGCCAACTCATCTTAGAAGAAAATGCTGAACCTGGCATGTACCTAAAAACATACAGGTCAGCACACCTCTGAGAACACTTTACATTGAACTTAGAGCTCCAGGTTTTGTGATGATGAGTTTGCACTCAAGTTACCACACTCTCTTGGAGGCTGCTATGTTCATATTGGCACTTGCACTGTGGATTGTAAGGGAAAATGATCCATAAACCACAAGCACTTAGTGGAAATGGATGAAGGTCAATGGTCCCCATCCTGGTGTGGAAGCCTATGTGCTCAGAGCATTTGTCAGAGCCAAGCACGATGACCCTAAAACATTTCTGACGGGGGTTATACCACAGAAGCAGTTTTAATGGTATTTTCACAGTCATCCAGTCAATGAAAGAGAGGGGGATAATACTCTTCATATGACACACAACTCACAGGTAAACTTCCCGTTTCCCCAAATTAGTTTTACATTTCTTTTTTCTTTTTTGGTTTCTGATGCAAAAGAGTGATTTCCTTTGATACCATTCAGGGTGGCCGTGACCTTTCAGGGATTCGGGGGGAAGAAAACCCTCTGTGATCACTCAGGGCTCGGAAGGCCTCTAGGCTTTGGAAGGACGTCTTATGATCCCTTTCAGGGAACTATTCAGATGAAGGGCAAAGTCATGGGTTATTCAATAATCTACTTGTCCAGAAGAAGGCCGCCCTCCAAAAGGAAGAGTTTACATTTCAAATATGTGGCAAAAGGTAATTTTCAAGACTGTGCATAAGAGCAATACACATCGGTTTAACACATTCATAGGAATTCCAAAAAGAAAATGTGTTTATGTTTGAGTTTGTGAGTGTGTGTGTGTGTGCGCACGCATGTGTGATGAGAAACAAGAAATAAAAAAGTTTGTTTCTATAAAAAAAAAGACCTTTGTTTATCGGGGTCACTGGGCCAACAGGCTTGGGACGTTTGTATTTTTGGCATTTCAGCAAGAGGTCACATTCAGACCAGGGCATTTCTGGCGCACATTTTATCCTGCCTATCCTGTCAGCTGACAGCCCTCTCTGCTGTTTCTTATTAAAAGAATGAGAACCATGTGATTTCTAGTGAGTGCCTACATATGGGAAAAGTAGAGACCTGATGAGTTTATCACAGGTAATTTACTGTTAAAACAAACAAAAAAAGGCCATAGTTAAAAAATCACCCTTGTCTGGTAAGTGTGGCCCAGTACTTGAGCATTAACCATGCACCAAGAGGTGACGGGTTCAATTTCCGGTCAGGGCACAGATCCGGGTTGCAGGCTCAATCCCCAGTGTGGGGCATGCAGGACGCAGCCAATAGACAATTCTCTCTCATAATTGATGTTTCTATCTCTCTTCCTTCCTCTCTGAAATCAGTAAAAATATTTTTTAAATAATAGAAAATATAAAGATAAAAACAGGTTTCAAACAGTTGCCACGCAGCAGAAGAAATCACCTGCGGGGTGTATAGCCAAAGGAAATGAAACCACTACCTTGAAGAGATATCTGCACACCCATCAAAAGATGAATGGATAAAGAAGGTGGAGTGTGTACACACACACACACACACACACACACACACACACCAGAATAGAGAGTATTATGCTAGGAAAATAAGTCAGACAGAGAAGGAAAAATGCTGTATGATCTCTTATATGGTGAACCTGAAAAGCCAAACTCATAGAAACAGGGACTAGAATGGTGTTTGCTGGGTGCTGAAGGTGGGGAAATAGGGAGATGTTGGTCAAATGGTATAAACTTCCAGTTATAAGATGAATAAGTTCTGGGGATCTAATGTACAGCATGGTGACTATAGTTAACACTACTGTATTATAAACTTGAAAATTGATAACAGGGTAAATCTTAAATACTCTCACCGCACATACCAAAAAATGGTAAGTATGTGAGGTAATGGAGGTGTTAACTCTACTGTGGTAATCATTCCACAACATACAAGTATATCAAACCATCACATTATAGACCCTAAATTTATACAATGTTATATGTCAATTATATCTCAATAAAGCTGGAAAAAAAGGGAAATGATCACCTAGCTGGTATGGTTCAGTGGTTGAGCATCCACCTAGGGACCAAGAGGTCACAATTGGAGTCCCAGTTGGGGCACAGGCACGGGTTGCAGGCTCACCGGGACCATGCAGGAGGCAGCTGATAGATGATGTTTCTCTCAATGTGTCTATCTCTCCCTCTCTCCT
>NW_006287917.1:1274691-1276396 GCF_000327345.1 Myotis davidii | reverse complement strand
GTACACTTTAAACTTATACAATGTTATATGTCAATTATATCTCAATAAAGCTGGAAAAAAAGGGAAATGATCACCTAGCTGGTATGGTTCAGTGGTTGAGCATCCACCTAGGGACCAAGAGGTCACAATTGGAGTCCCAGTTGGGGCACAGGCACGGGTTGCAGGCTCACCGGGACCATGCAGGAGGCAGCTGATAGATGATGTTTCTCTCAATGTTTCTATCTCTCCCTCTCTCCTTCTTTCTCTGTCTCTCTCTCAAAACAATATATTTTTCAAAAAGGAAATAATCTGAGGTATTTATAGAATACCCATTCCTGGGCCACCCTCCATCTTACTATGCTGACTTTGTGTGGGGTTCAGAAATCTGTGTTTTTAAGTACTCCCTGGGGGAAGTCTTAAAACTCCATTTCTACCAGAATCTACTTTCAAAATATAAATATCATCATTGTGCTCTGCTATTATAGCTCTTCAATGGCTCTCTCTCATGCTTCAAAAACAGACACCTTTTTTGACACTAAACAGAAGGAATCTTTGGCTCCAACCACCTTTCCGAACTCTTCTCCTGCCACTTCCTTCAAAGTGCTCCAAGGCCAAACCACACTGGACGACTGTGCTTCCGAAAACATCCTGCATCACTCCCTGGATGTCTTATTTTGTGTGTGTGTTTTGTTTTGTTTTTGGCATCTCTGTTCCCAAAGCCTAAATTCCATCCTGTCTCCCCTCTCACTGTTCAATTGTGCCCTGAAATGCCACACATTTCTGCAACCTTCCCTGTCCTGCCTGTTGGAACCAGTGCCCGCCCCCCCCCCGCCCCCGCTTCTCAGACCTCCACAGCATTTTCTTTGTCCGATACCATTCACACTTATCATGCTCTGTATTCATGCTTCTGTCTCCAACATCGTAAAAACCTGGAGAGCAGGTTGATCAGTTTTAATGTTGTAAATCCAAGGCTAGTTCTTCACTTTTTGGATATAGTAAGAGCTCAAGATACTAACATACAAATTAACAGAAATTAAGATTCTTTCTTCCTCTAGCACACAACATTTATCTTGTATTCATGAATTAGTGCTGCATAGGAATGCACTTACTCTACATTCCACATGAATTTCCCGTAAGTAATCAATAGATGGAGAAAACTAACATTATTCTTACACAGGTTGGTGCATATCTGTTGCAACAAGTTTCAGACCAGAATGTCATGTTTTCATAATCACCATCATCTTAAGAAATAATTCCTTAGAATCAATTAACTCTATTACAAAGAATATATATTTTGGGGGTCATGACACAATCAATAAAACTAAAAGTGCCACAGAGATGGTCTTTATTTCTAGGGAGCAATAGTATGAAAAGCAGGAACATAAAAGCACAAGTAAACATGGGTTTTGCACAAGGATCTGGGCAGGAGGGCGGGGGGCATGGGGCAAACTACCCAATTGATAGAATTGTCAAATGGTGACAATGTATAATGGCTTCAGCTGGTTTTGAAGGCTCAGGGAACCCCACAGACAAGAATCAGAGTCGGCCGACATCCTGGTGAGGAAGGTCTTCTCATTTTTAAGAGCCCGTCTGACTCTCTGGCAATGATTCTGAAACTCTTTCATCTTCTTTCTTCTCTTCTTGGCTCCACCAATCCATTGACAGAAAAATGTCAATCAATTGCAATTTGTCCAAGTCACCTAAGATTATATCCTGAAATGAACCT
>NW_006287917.1:1261324-1274662 GCF_000327345.1 Myotis davidii | reverse complement strand
TCCCTACAACATCACTCGCTGCCAGAACCAAGTTTCTGCAGCCTCCATGACAAGCACTGCCTCTGTATACAGGAAGAGTTCAATTCAGCCTTTCTGCTGAGTGAAGAAATAACCTGTAATTCTTGATCCCCTCCCCGTAGATTACTGGCAGGTTTAACAAGTCTCTATGAGTCATTCTCTGTCATGTCTCTTGCATACATCACTTTCTTTCCACTCCCACTAAAATCACTTCAGTTAGGACTATCTCATCTCATCTCTTCACTTAGCAACAGATTTTGAATGCTTATTATTTTCCAAGCCCTGTTCTAGCAACTAGGGAAAAAAACAACTGAAAACCTTTGCCCTTATGAAGCCCACATCCTAGTGAAAAGATAAGAGTAAACAAAAAACTAAGTAAGATACATGTATACTCCATTCTCTGGTGAAAAGTGCTATGGAGAGAAATTAAGCAGGAGAGGAGAAGTGGGTACGTGGGTGGGAGGGCAATGTTAAGCTGCATGGATAGCGATGACTCGCTGGGAAGTATCATCTGAGTAAAAACCAAAAACAGGTAAAGGAGCCAGCCATAAGGCTCTTTAGGGGAAGAGGGTTTTAGACGGAGGGAACAGCAAGACAAAGATGCAGAGACACAAATGTTCTGGCAAGTGTTTGGACAACAAGAAGGAGACTGCCGGCTGGGTGTGCCATTAGGCAGATTACAGGGACCAGATTGCAGACAGTTAGGGATGTTGTGCAGATGCAGCCTTTTATTCTGGACGAGAGAGGAAGGCACGGAAGGATTCTGAGCAGTGAGAAACATGAACTAATAGAAGAACATGGTTAAGGATGCTGCTGCACTGAGGCAGCGGTCGCCAACCTTTCAGACCTCATGGACCATCAGTGGTCCGCAGACCACCAGTTGGCGAGCGCTGCACTGAGGAATGATTTACTGCGGTCAAGGCTGGAAGTGGGGAGATGATAATCCAGGAAAGAGATAATACTCCGGACCAAAGTGGTCGTGATGAAGGTGGTAAAGATGGGTTGTTTCTAGATATATTTGGAAACAGAGATGACAAATGGGATGCAGATTGTAATAGGATTCAAGCACAATTCCAGGACTCTTGGCCTAAATTATTGAAAGTATGGAGTTGTCATTTGCTGACTTGTGGAGGTAAAGGATTTGCGGAAGTCCTTTGAGATTCTGACATGTTAATATGAGATGTCTGTTGAGTAGGCAGTTGTATATTCCAGGCTGAAGTTCCAGGAGTGGTCAGAGATGAAATTTAACTTTTACTTTAACTTCTGTACATCTCTGCCTCTTTCAAAGCCCTGTTTTCACCCTATCATTTCCCCAATTAAACACTTTCAGGGATGCACTCCTGCCTCCAGCCGATGCCAAAAAAATCAAAGGCTGGGCTGCTAACATATATGACCCACACGAGATTTAAAGCAATTCAACCTATTTCCCGACAGTTATAAATTGGGAGACCTCTAATAAAAGAGATACTGCAACATCTTGAAAACTCAGAACATTCAGAAATGCAAGGTCTACATCATATGACTACTCTTTAGGTATTAGTTCATTTGATCTGATTAGTAACAACACCCAATTATAAAGAAAAAAAAATTTATTGAGATGCTATTCCTTTTGCCTTGTAATGTACCATGAAAACACTGCCTTAAGTTTGTGTATGTATATCAACTTTAGAAAACTAAGTCTAACAAAAAGTATTTCATATTCAATGAAATGTATATTATGTATACAGATTCATTTTTATTATTGTAAGGCTCTTATAAAGGGTTACCTAGAATCCTATGTTTGTTTCTTTGCATCAGAACACTCCTTAACACACTTGGCCTTGTTCCAGTACATCATCCAGCTGTGCATGGAATTTTGTGGAGGAACAAAATGGGAGCCAGGATTTGGGGGAAGCTTATCTCGAGCTTCCTAGGAAAATAGAGAGCAGTAGCTTGGGTGGGTCTAGTATTGAGAATAGAAGCTTTCAAAAGAAAACAAGTAAGCATTTGCCAAGTAGAGAAATAGTTCCTTTATTTTACCCCCTGGACTCCTATGGAATTTCAAGGTTACACACCTTGATCTACAAGGTCAAGGATACTCCTCAGACTAAAATCAGGATACTGCCCAAAACTATGCCTTGCTAGGCTCTGTTAAGTTCTGCTTCCTGATTTCATGCCCACTCATTCCATGGCACCCCTATTCCCACTGGAACATACCCTCTCCCTTATTCTCTACCTAAATTCTACCTCTTCTTCAAGGTTGTACCAAACCCTACATTCTGGCAGCCTGTCCTGACTACTTGGACCCATACTCAACTCTTTCCTCCTCTGTATGCACACAGCTCTGCCATGGATCACCTGCTCGCCCTGCCCTGCCCTGCACTGCTTCTGATGTGCTGTACGCCTCTGCAGCCTGTGTCTCCATTTACACTGCAGATTCCTTGAGCCCACAATGCGTTACTCAGTCACTGTCTCCTTACGTCTCCATAGCACACGCACTCTGAGAGGCTGTTAGTTTATGCTCAGGAAGGACTTGCGCAATAGAATGGAACTGGTGATACAAGTACTCTTTACAGAATGAAGCAACGATTTTTAATATTGACTATTCTTTGGGAGAGGGAACCCCAGCAGGGAGAGGAATGAATTGAATAAAACAAGATCTCTGATCCAACTCATTTACTTTCTATGCCTTACTTGCTCCTTCTTAAGATCCACTCTGAAAAAAAATCTGTCCCCAATTCAGAACCACACAAGCTCTTTATGCAATTTCTTTAGTTCCCCCATGAACAATGGTTCTCGTTTCATCTTACAACTGGCTATCATCCCTCATAGGCACATCTTACCTCTATTCAACAAGAAGGTAAATCTAGATACAGTGTACTGAATTAAGGTAATATGTGCAAAAGAATAAGATAACAAAAAGTAACAATTGGTTTCTTAGATATCCATAAATAATAGCATTATAGAAAGGAAGGATGGATAGATTATAGTGATCTGCTTTTTAAGTTAAATTTAAAAAATACAGGGTGGGGGAAAAGTAGGTTTACAGTTGTTCATATAGAAAATAATACAATCTATACTAATATAAGGGTAATAGGCTAATTAGACCGGATAGACCAGACATCTTCCGGTTGTCCAGTTCTCCTTCCAGACAAAGCCACAATGGCGAGGGCTGAGGCAGATGCGGTTAGGGGCAGTCAGGCTGGAAAGGAGCAGTTAGGGGAGATCAGGCTGACAGGGGATTGCAGTTAGGGGCAATTATTGGAGAGGGTGGAGGCTGGGCTGAGGGACCCCCTTCATCCGTGCATGAATTTTGTGCACCAGGGCTCTAGTAATTAATAATACAAAAATAAACTCTGTTTCACATACTCACAAGTGTAAGCCTACTTTTGCCTCGCCCTGCATTTTCATTAAATTCTGAATTTATATTTAAATTTAAGGCAGTGTGTGTGTGTGTGTGTGTGTGTGTGAGAGAGAGAGAGAGAGAGAGAGAGAGAAAATGAGCTTCCCAGTATCCCATGAGATTTTTATCAGAATTTATTTTGATTGGGGTTCAACGTTACTCAGTTTAATGAAATAACTAACTTGGATGGAGAAATAAGATCATATTGTAATGTCATAACCAATGGTGGATTTGGGGGTGGGGAGAATGAAACCAACCCACAGAAGAGGTTGACATAAATCAAGATAGAAAACTCAGCATCTTATATTTTCAATTAAACTAATTAAAGTCTAAACAAATACCTACCAAACTACCTAAAAATATCTGAACTCTAAGCCCAAATGTATTGGCAACAGGCAGGGAGTGGGGAGCTAATTCTGAATTATTTAGCATTTGAGACATAACCTCTAAATAAGCTTTAAAGATACTTTTATAAGTAACTCAAAGAGGCCTTGGGCTCTAAGGGTTTCACCCTTTTAAAAAACTTTTTAAAATTAATTTTAGAGAGAGAAAGAAAGAAAAAGAGACAGAGAGACAGAGAGAAGAAACATCGATTATTGTTGTTCCACTTATTTATGCATTCATTGGTTGATTCTTGTATGTGCCCTGATGAGGATCAAACCCATAAGCTTGGCATATCAGGTGACACTAGCCAACTGAGCTACCTAGCCAGGGCCAGAGTGTCACTCTTTTTTAAAAAATATATATATATATTTTATTGATTTTTTTACAGAGAGGAAGAGAGAGGGATAGAGTTAGAAACATCAATGAAAGAGAAACATCGATCAGCTGCCTCCTGCACCCTCCCTACTGGGGATGTGCCCACAGCTAAGGTACATTCCCTTGACCGGAATTGAACCTGGGACCCTTCAGTCCACAGGCCGACGCTCTACCCACTGAGCCAAACTGGTTAGGGCCAGAGTGTCATTCTTAAAGAATTTCCAGATTCCTCTAAAGCAAAAATTCCCAAAATGTATGCCAAGGTACTCTGGGGTGCACAGTGGTTCTTAAGATCAATCAAAAATCTCAGGAACTATTAACTTGAGGTAATTCACAATTTTAACATTAGATCAAGCTACATTCCTTTTCATGTGATCATACCGTCTTGAAACTGGGTTTTCACAGTTTGCGTAATAACAAACAAAAGTCATGTGAAGATAAATGAAAGATAGGAAGTGAGAGTGGTGATGTCTAGTTTAAAGTATTGTTTTCTTTAAAATAAAAATATGCATACCACACTCTTCCATATAAGACAATTTTTATTCCAATACCATCAAGCATCATAGCTATTCTTATACTCAAACTAGAGACTTGTGTCCCTCTGTCACTGTGAATTCCTGAAAGTAGTATTTAAGATGGTTGTTATTAAGTCAAACCACTACATGCCCATAGCAGTGCTATGTGCAAAAAATACAGCGGATTCAAGTCTTAGCTCTACCCAAAAGTGGAAAGGTTCAAAGACATAATAACTTACTGCTTTAAAATAAATAATGTGCATCTTCTAAATGCAACTTAAACAATTTATCACTTGTGAAAACTATTGCATTGTTATATCACCCACTAGGAAATATTAGAATAGAGTGGTTAGAAAATGGGATTTATTTATTTTTATTATCTATTTATTTATTTTTGTTAATCCTCACTTGAGAATTTGTTGTTGTTGTTGTTGTTAGTCCTCACCTGAGGATATTTTTCCATTGATTTTTAGAGTGGAAGGGAGGGAGATGTGAGAGAGACACATCGATTGGTTGCCTCCTGCATGTTCCCCTGCCAGGGCCAGGGATCAAGCCCGAAACCTAGGTACGTGACCTTGACCAGAATCAAGCCCAGGACTCTCCAGTCCGAAGGCCAACACTCTATCCACCGAGCCAAACCGGTTAGGTCAGAAAATGGGATTTATAAATAGACAAGTCTCAGTTTATATCTCAGCACTATCACTTGCTGTGTCATTTAAAAGTTTTATGCATTTTTTTGCTTGTTTATGTTTTCTAATCTAGTCTGTCTAAACCCAGTTCTCTGGTCTCTATGACAAGCTCATTGTGCATAATATATGAAATAATACATAAAAATGCATAGCACCGTGCCTGACACCCAGTACATGGTGGCTATTAATGCCATTGTAGGAAAGGAAGAACAGTCCTCCCAACAAGTAATTTAAATTAATTTGTTCTAAATTTCACCTTACATATTGGACCGAAATTTGTTTGAATCCCTGACACTGTAGATAATTCCTCTGTCACCATTAAACTAGGGAGCTAATGTAACCATTTTCAGAAAGTGAAGCTGAGATTCTACATGACACAAGAAACTAAATCTTTCACCCCTCCTCTTGAGAGAGAAGATTTAGACAAGGCTGATGGGGAAGAAAGGTTAAATAATGTATCAGAATAACACAGACTGCACAAAGAAGAGACAGAGCAGAAAGTGATCATTCTGATTTCCTCCAGACATTTGCAATGATTGACTATCCTCTTCTTTTTTTTTAAATCCTCACTAGAGGATATATTTTTATTGATTTTTAGAGAAAGAGGAAGGGAGAGAGAAAAACATTGATCGGTTGTCTCCCTAACCAGGGATTGAACCCAAAACCTAGGTATGGACCCTGACTGAGAATCCAACCCGCAACCTTTTGGGGTGTGGGACAAGGCTCCAACCGAGCCACCGAGCCTGGACTATCCTCCTCTTAAACTGTTTTCCTTTCGCTTTCAAAACTTGCCCTGGCTTTGGTCTCCTTCTTCTTCTTTGCTGACTCCACAGTCAATCATTAAATTATATAATGAGGTCTGCTAAAAAAGAAAGATATTTAGAGAAGTGCAAAATAATGTAATATGTTGATTGCTAAGGGGAGAAGGGCTAGAAGGGAATTTAAAAAGTTGCATGTGTCTCAGGGGAGGAAGAAGTTACCACTGGAATGAGAAAATTAGGGAAGTCTCTGTAGAGGAGTTGCCCTTTCAGAATTGTCTTAAACATCAGGTAGGAATTAGATACATGGAAATAAAGGCAGGGGCTCACATGTGAACCGGCAAGAAGAGCAGGAGCAAAGGCACAGAGACAATACCATGGGGTGTGACTAAGGAATAGCAAGGAGTTCAAATGGCCAGATGTTAAGCCTCATGATGGAGGGTGGGAGGAAATTATATTAGGAATGTCCGGTGTGGCCAGACTGTGGGTGCCTCTGGGTGGCCTCAGTGCCATACCATCATCCTCTCTTCTTCACTGCATGAACTCCTACAGGGCGGGGTGGCTACCAAACTCAATTATTTGTGTGCCCCAGTACTTAAAACACCAAAATGTCTGATGTTAAAAAATAGTTTTTAATTATTCAAATCTCATCATTAATAAATCATAGGAGCCTACATACTGGTTCCCGTTCTACCATTAACTCTTCATGAGCCTGAGAAACTACTGTGACTCCTGCCCTTTCAAATCATAGCTTCCTCGTCTGTAAAATAAAGGATTTGGTTTGCTGGGCCCTCAAGATTTTAACTCTGTGAAAATGATCTTTCATGAAGTCATTACTTTATCTTCTGTCTCCAAAAATCATAAAATGTTGTCATTTTACCTCCAAATGACTCACATTTCACTTCAAATTATGAAGACTTTCTCAAATGAGGAGGCACAGTTTTTAAGAATGGTCTTTAGAATTGAACCAAGATGGCGGCAGAGGCCCTGGCAGTTTTTTTTTTTCTTGAGCACTTCAAAGTTTTGAAATTTTGTTGTTGTTGTTATTCCTCACCCAAGGATATTTTTTCCCATTAATTTTTTTAGAGAGAGTGGAAGCAAAGGGCAGAGACACAGAGAGAGAAGCATCAATGTGAAAGACATACATAGATTGGTTGCCTCCCATATGCACCCCAACCAAGGCTGGGGATCGAGCCTGTAACCAGGGACCCTTCAGTCCGCAGGCCGACACTATCCATTGAGCCAAACTGGCTAGAGCCACTCCCCAGTTTTTATGGTGAAAAAATAAAATAGAAAAGAATAAGAAAAGAGCTTACCATATATATGGATTCCAAATGTATGCACTTTTATATGTTAATGTTCATAAAATTATGAAGTAAGCATGAACAAAATTAAGTTTATTAATTTTGTTTTATAGAAAAAAATTTTACGCAACTGATATACCTTCGAATAAAAGCAGTGATGAAAGAGTTGACTGAAAAACTTCGTACTGAACAAATACTCATTGAGCACTTACTAAGTACCAAGTACTATACCAGGTCCTAGGTTACAGTTTGGAAGGAACTGACATTCCAATGCAGTAGTAGAGGACCTCTAATCTGGGGTGAGCCTGGGATATTATGGGAGCAGAGAAACAGTGTTTCCCAGTCATATGGGCTCAATAGAGATTTCCTGAAGGAGGTGGGATTCTGAAGGTGACAGGGATCCACTGAAGGAAGCCAACAGAGAATATCTAAAGGAGAACGGCCCCATGCTGCGAAGTCTCACCTCTGTGGATCACAGACTGATGGGTGGGGAAGCTTGAGGTAGGGATGGCTATTAGGAAGCTGCTACAGCAGTTCAGGTGGGTTGTGAAGAAGACATGGCTACTGAAAGGAGGAACAAGAGTTATTTTTCAAGGTAGAAAAGACAGAATTTGACAGTTGGAAATGGAAGGGCATGAGGAAAGGGGAGGAGTTAAAACCTGAGTTATTTTCAAAGAGAAATTTATTTTTTTAATGTATCTTTATTGTTGAAAGTATTACCGATGTCCCCTTTGTGAGATCATGTAATTGTTTACCAAATTCTTAAACAGTTGAAAAAAATTAGTGGAACTTAGTAGTTTGGAACCCCAGGCTAGCATCATGACATGACCCAGTCAAGTTGAGGAAGACGACTCTAGTACACCCACATAGGAGATCAGAATCCTCCCTTGATACAATAAACCTGATTTCCAGCGCAGGAGCACTGGGGCCACCATATTCCTCGGAGAATGTCCATCTCAGAGTCAAACTGAGTGAAAGAAATAAAAAGGGTTCTCCATGGTTGGAAAGCTTTGCAGGATTCCCCAAAGCTAATCATCAGAAAAGTGGGGTGGGGGGAGGGCTCTAAGCCTACCACAGGACAACTAGCCTCAGCAAATGCTTTCAGGCAAGTGATGACTCCAATGTCAACCCCAGTAATTGCTTAATACCAAACTGCTTTTATTGAGCAACTACTATGGACCAGGCATCATGTTCTACTTACACTTGGCCCAGTTTCCTCACCAATAAAACTGGAAATAGTAAGACCTAGTTTCCAGCATAATTGTGGTGTTAAAACTACAAAGATTGCTATGGCAAATTGATAAATGCAAAAAATTATCGCTCTTCACCTTGAGTTAGCATACACCTTCCTTCCTAATTTGCTGTTTCTATCTCACCACCTCCTCCTCACACATTGTAATCTGTAGCGATGCCAGCTTACCCACAGTTCTCACTATGTCTCCTCACTTCACCCCATGCCGAGGGTAAGCCCAATTTTTTGCTTCCTTTTTAACACCTGATACTTCCCATTCAGAGAACTCATCAAAAACAGTGATTAAGCAATCATCTCCATGATTAGCTTATAATATCTTTATGCCCCATTAGACTCAGATTCCATAAAAGCAAAGATTTATCCATTTCACACCCACCTCCTCTAAATTCCTCTGCTTTTCAAGTGAATGAAAATGTTTTCTCAGGTAAGACATACCTCTCAAATCCTCAAGTTTTAAAACTATTATTTTAATAAAATGCAGTAAAACAAAGAGAAAAATTATTTCAGTGTCACTTTGCCTGTCCTGAGAGTAACTGTGTTTCTGTCAACACGGCCACAGTGAGACAGATGCTGGGTTTCCTTTTGTCATGGCCAGGCCTCAAGGACTCTGGTCACCTCTTACCTGCTAGCACCCCACACACTCCTCCCTCAATAGCTCCATGACTTAGAATATGTGCTCCTTCTAATCTCCAGCCCTCCCAGCACCCTCATCCCCACCACTTTAATTCTTCTCATCATGATGTCTATAATCTATAGGCAATGCATAGCCACCACAGTGATGTCCTGGGAAGATAAACTTAACCTTGGTACATATAAGAGCAGGAGCCAGTTGGTATGCCAGCAGAACAGTTCAGGATTTGCTAGTGCTATCCCCAGGCCAGGGCAGTGAGTGGCAGAAGAGGCATAATCACTGTCTGATTTGGAGATTCATGGTGTGTGCAGGTCAAAGAAGAAGGAGAAAAGATGGCCAAGGTTTCAAGTCTAGTGAGTGGAAGAAGTATAGTTAACACAAAGTAGAAAGTCCAGGGTGTGTGGTTTAGTCTAAGCTAAAAATGTCTAGTTTAGACTTACAAATAGCACCCTTTACTATTTATCCTTAAGAGGGGTGATTGTGGACATTGTCTATTTGTATTCCTTTGTTGTTGCATCCTTTTGTACTTTCCAATTTTGCTACGTTGAGCATATATTACTTTATTAATAGAACTCAAATCCTGTTTTTTAATGCAACCTTGCTATTGACATATTGATCTTGCAAGATAAATGAGATATCACAAAAAAAGAGATGCCCAACAGGAAGACAGAACTGTATGTCTGGAGCTCATGAGAAGTCAAGGTCAGATGCACAGTTTTGGAGCTGTCAGCATAGTGTTTAAAGCCATGAGAATGCATGAGAGCCTCAAGAGTAGGAGACAGAATTACAGAGGGCCAGAGAATGAACTTCTGTCGCAAGCTGTCCAGCCTGAAGTCAGTCACAGGGAGTAACCAGTGCTAGGCACAAGCACAGGAAATATCAGACTAGTTAGAGCAGTGATTCTCAACCTTCTGGCCCTTTAAATACAGTTTCTCATTTTGTGACCCAACCATAAATTATTTTCGTTGCTACTTCATAACTGTAATGTTGCTACTGTTATGAATCGTAATGTAAATATCTGATATGCAGGATGGTCTTAGGCGACCCCTGTGAAAGGGTCGTTCGACCGCCAAAGGGGCCGCGACCCACAGGTTGAGAACCGCTGAGTTAGAGCTTGTCCTGCCTACTCAGGTTTAATCTCAGAGACTTGGCTGGGTGTGGTGTGGCCAGAACCCTCTGTGTCCCACCAGAGTATTTTGTAGTTACCTATATCGATACCTTCACTCACAATTGCAGTGACTTGCTTTGGGCCATCATGGCCACTAAATCTGTGAACTTTTTGAAGCCAGGAGTCAAGTCTTGTTCAATTCTTTATCCTACTTTGCTTTCCCCTCACCCGGCACAGTACCAACACATAACCGGGCATTTAATATACAAATCTGCTGAAGAAAACAACCACACACATAAGAGTTGCTCCTCTCCATGCCCTCCCGCCGTCAAAGGACTTAGCTTTCCTTGGTCCGTCTGCTATGTGCCCTCCTGCCTGAACTAGTTCTCTAAGTTCTAGATGAGAGGACAAGTCCCACATGCCCAGTACTCATGTGTTCTAATGACTGTCCTGCAAGAAGCCCTGCGGTGCTTTCACACACATCCCTGCCCCTGCTTTGAAAGTTCACCCTTTTGCTCAGTGTACATATTATCCACCTGTAAGCACAGAGCCTTTTAGTCTACACGTAATTAGAAAATCTGCCATTAGCCAGGCAGTAAACTGCCCAGCGGAGAGCAGCCCCAATTAGATATGCTTGTGCGTGTGTGCGTGCGTGTGTGTGTGTGTGTGTGTGTGTGTGTGTGTGTTTGACATAGTGGTTCCAAATGTAGCTCTTTCTACATTTCTAGGTTATATTGATATTTCAGATCCTTCTTCTAAAACTCCTTGGAGAATCACAGTATTTTGAAATAGATACTGAAAAGATGGTCAAGCCCAAACCCACGTGGAAGCACGTTATAACCTCTAAAACAACACACCACTCTGACCCACAGAATCTCAGGGCCTCCAGAATGGGGAGTCCCAGCTCTAGGTCCAGGCTGCCTCCCTCGCTCACTCTGCCTGGTGGACAGGTAATGTCCTCCAAAGCTTCTCATCACTCGGCCTAGGCTGGGAAAGTTAGTACAGAGCTGTCCCGCAGGGAAAGGTTTTTCTTATAAGTTGGATCTTGTTTTAAGTATGCAAAGGCCTTGATTATTGAGTCTTGCAGTGAAATGTTTACATAGTGAAGAACTGTGCTCTAAATAATCTACCCACTTGATTCATTTCCACAACACTGGTTAAATCTACAATTGGGTTTTCTGCTGTTCCTGCCCTTCTCCGCCACTTGCTAGGTCGTGTGACCTTGGGCAAGTCCTTTGCCTTTCTGACTCTTAATTTTCTCTAATACAAAACAGATTTAACACACCTGCTCTGCCTATACCCTCAGGGATGCTGGGAAGAACAAGCTGGAAAATGTAGGTGAAAGCAGTTTGTAATAACAATTAAAATAAGAGTAATAGCTAATATTTATTCAGCATTTATTTTGTGTCAGGCACAACTTCACATGAGTTAATTCATTTCATTCCTTTAACAAATCTAAGATGCAGATTTTGCTATTATCCCCGTTAACAGACAAGACACCGAGACATAGAAGCCGAGTAACCTGCACTAATTACTTGGAATAAGAAGTTGAAATAAGTGACCACACATTACCTGAACATAGTAGAATATATTAAAACTGATACAGATGGCCAGAGATAGCATAGTACAAATATGATATCACAGAAAAATCAAACAATCGCCATTTTAGAGATGTGGCAACTCAGGTCCAGCCACGTTTTGTGGCCTGCCCACTGTCAAGTATTATCTATTTAGAATATCTATAATTTAGAACATGTATAAGTATTCCTTTTTTAAGTTGCGGGAAGTAGAGCAAAGCAGTTAGGAACCTGGGTGCTGGACTCAATGCCAAGTTTTTAAATTCCAGCATGACCATTTAAAGAGCTATTTTACTAGGAAGTTAAAAATTAAACATCTGTGGACAACTATAAGAATAAATCCTTAAGAAATGCTAGCTGCTATTCCTCTGCCCCAATCCCTACAGCTAGGCCCCAAAGCACGTCAAGGGCTCTAGAGAAAATTGCACAGTTCTCTTTGAAAGTGCTAATAGCATTAAGATTTGGAGAGGAGAAGGAAAGAAAGAGTTCAAGTGTGAACTTTCTGTTTACCGTTTTTCTGATAAATCTCTAAAAAGAATAAAACCTAAATTTAAGAATCAAATCTTCATAAACACATTTTCATTCCATTTCCTGCCACTGTCTGCACAGGGGTACTGAATAATATCCAGAAGCCTATTAGAAATAGGAGGCAGAAAGGAAAGCTAACCCATCTACAGAAGAAGCAAGTCCTTAAGAGGGGAAGAGGGCATAACCCCCGTGGCCCACCTGTACACCAGGCACTCACAGGCCTATGGCCGTAAACAGCATGACTTGATTGCAGGAGAGACAGAACTGGGTCAACTCCAGCTCTGCCACTGATGAGCTGTGTAGCCTTGGGCACAGTGGCTCAATTTTTCTCTCTAGCAAGAGCTTCTGAACCCACAGCTGGCCCAGCTGCTCCTCTAGGGTGGGACCCCTGGGAGTCTCCTATGGGGTTTGTGGGATTTATCCCATTGGTTTCAAGGCCAAGTTCACACGCCCTGAAAGGTACTTCCTGGAGTCTTTCGGGATCAGACTGGCCAGTCAAAGGGGCCACAAGGGAGATACTATGGGAATACGTTGGACAAATAGGACCCCACTTGCCATTGAACCAAATGAATATCAAAGTGTAACTGAGTCAAGATTCCCTCGATAGCAGATTGACCTGACATCCCATCAGGACAAAGCAGGTCTCTCTCTCATCCACACCCGCAACCCTCTCTAAGCAAGGCCCACCAGCCTTCACTACCTGTTCATTCCAGGTACACACCAGAGTTGAGGCCAAAGGATAAAGATAAGCATTGCTACATTTGAAGAGTGAGGCTGTGATTTGAAGGTACTGTACTAGTAAAGTATACTTAGCTAA
>NW_006287917.1:1258603-1261259 GCF_000327345.1 Myotis davidii | reverse complement strand
GTCATGGTTCCATTCCTGATCAGGGCACATGCCCAGGGTTGTGGGCTCAATCCCCAGTAGGGGGCATGCAGGAGGCAGCTGATCAATGATTCTCATCATTGATGTTCCTAGCTACTGTAACAATAATCCTTGTAGTTCCCCTAGATAGAAAGTACTGTCTAGCACAGCCGTGGGCAAACTACGGCCTGCGGGCTGGATCCGGCCCATTTGAAATGAATAAAACTAAAAAACCCTTTTATGTAATGATGTTTACTTTGAATTTATATTAGTTCATACAAACACTCCATCCATGCTTTTGTTCCGGCCCTCCGGTCCAGTTTAAGAACCCATTGTGACCCTCGAGTCAAAAAGTTTGCCCACCCCTGATATAGCTAGATAATGAGGTAAATGTGAAGCAAATCAGCTTAGAAAAGTTGAAAATGTTTGATTTCCAGAAGTGCAGAATGGATGGGAAAGGCTGAGATGAGATGGGTAGGAACTGGCTCTTTCTTTCTTCCCTGCCAGGGGAAGACACTGAGATCCATGGGAATTCTATAACATGCTGGGGTCACATCCTTACTTACACTAAATAATTATGGCAACAGTTTCTTTCAAACAGGAAGTTAATTCTAAACCTGAACCCTGGACTCTTCCAGCTCATCCAAAAGAGTTTTCAGACACAAAAATGCAGCAACAAAAGTGCTCGACTCACAGTGGATTTTCTGGATGAAAAGCCCAATCAGATAGTGGCTGATGACATCTTCCAGTCTCTGATAACCCCTGTGCCGCAAAAGCTGCTGAAGATGACTCTAAATGCACGGATCTGTCTCCATGCCAGCAGTGTTTCGTAAGAATTTATCATAAGACCTGGCAGCTGATGATTAAAGAGGCACTGGAGTCCCAAAGAATCAGAAATACCCTTTCAAAAAGGTTCCACATTTGTTCTTGCTTCAAGCCATGATAAAGTGTTTCCAGTTGAATGCACCAGCTAAAATGAACCTATTTTCTGAAAGAGAAGCAGCTAGTTCAGTCCAGCACCTCAAGAGGATCTTGGTGCCACAGACCATAAAACAGTCAGAGGTGAAGTGGGATTGAAGAGATTCACCCAGAGTCCCAGAGGACCTTAAAACTTCTGAGCACCATTTGTGGAATCTAAGTAACAAAATAAACTGATGAATGGAGTGGATCCAGAGACATGGAAGCATAGAATAGAGTGTGGTATACCAGAGGGAAGTCGGGGGAGGTAATCAACTAGGGACCTTATATGCATATATGCATGGCCCATGGACACAGATGAGGCCATGCATATATGGGGTGGTAAGGGCCTGGGGTGGGGAGCGGGCTGGAGGAGGTCAATGGAGGAGAAAAGGGGACATCTGTAATACTTTCAACAATAAAGAATGATTTAATAAATTAATTAAATTTAAAAAGTGAACACTTCTGAGTAGGAAGATTCCTGAGCTGTCTGTCATTGTCCAACCCCTTTCCATTGAGCAGGGATGCACTGAGCTGCAGGGACTTGTCTGAGGTTACGGAGTGGCAGAGCCAGGACCGGTAATGAAGGGCTGTACAGGGCCAGGTTGCAAACAGCCTCAGTCCAGGCACTCACTCTTGGAGTAGACACTTCGCATCTTCACACTCCACTGTGCCTAACTCCTGGTGCAAACTCTTGGAATCAAATTCTGATTTCAAACACTATAAGGAAACTTCTCATTTTCCAGGTTTCTCAATGAAAATTTTAGGACCAAATCAAGAAATCGTGTGGTGAATGTCATAAACCCTTGGACCAAAGTGCCCCTAAAATATCTACACAACCTCCTTTTGAGAGATGACAGAGAGATAGAGATGGCGTGTAGGTGCAGGGGAGAGAAATAATACTGTAACTCTGTAAGGCTGTGGCTTACTCAAAGCAGACAACCTCATACTCGCTTGACTGAGGCGAGAAGAGAGAAGAAAGTTGGAATAAAGTGAGCGGCTCTTCTAGCCGGGAATTCCCTGGGTTCCCGCTGTGAACCGGTCTAGGCTAGGGGCTTCCCCTGGGTTGGGGAAGGAAGGCGGGCATGACACTCAGGGTCGCGTCACCAGCAGGACTGCCGGAGCACAAAGCCCGGAAAATGAGCTGGAGGCCAAGAACTGAATGCAACTCCAGATAGTCCCCCTCTGCGTCCGGGGAGGCCGCGCAGGCCAGAAGGCTCCCGGGAGCGCGTGTGGGAGGGAGTTGCAGCCACAGCTCCACGCGCCGGAGAACGCGCTGCAAGTTTCAGCGACAGCGAGAAACTTTTTTGTTTTCTTTGAAACCAACTTTCCAACCCACCAGGAAGAGTCTCTTTCGGCCGCGCGGCGCCCCCGGAGACCTGGCTCTCCCCCTTGGCCGCCACCCTTCTGCTGGGGGCTGGGAACCGGCTGCGAGGCGCCCCCGCCCGCCCTTGACCTCCTTCCCGGGTTCTCACCTGCGATGTCCCAGAGCTGCAGGCGCACCACGGTGTCCGGGTCCCAGTGCAGCACCTTGAGCGCGAAGTCCACGCCGATGGTGGCCCGGTAGTGCGAGGAGAAGTTCTGGTGCACGTAGCGCTTAATGATGCTGGTCTTGCCCACGCCCAGGTCGCCGATTACCAGCAGCTTGTACAGGTGCTCCTTGTTCGCCGCCTGCATCCTGGCTGCCCGCCCGTGCTGTGCC
>NW_006287917.1:1249452-1258434 GCF_000327345.1 Myotis davidii | reverse complement strand
GCGGGACTCCTCTCCCGCCTCCTGGAGAAACGCCCAGACCGGCTCAGGGGTTAATCCTCCTTTCTACTCCTCGCTACCGCCTTAGGAGTGCATGCAGGAGGAGCTCAGGGACTGGAAAGTTGTGGGTTCCGTGTTAATGCCTCTTGCAGGGGTAATGCATACAGCGCTGCACAGTTTCCAAAGAGTTTTTCGCACCTGTGATCCTGGCCATAAAGCTGTGAGGGGCGGATTTTATTTCCCATGTATACGAGCCAGAAAACTGAGTGTCAAAACAGTTACGTGAATGGCAGGAGATGATCGTGACAAGCCTGGCTGAAGACGGGTGCCACCCTCCCACATTGTAGAGAGAACCTGGAAGAAGAGACAGTGTATTATACGCTTTCAAGAGGCAGGATTTGTGCAGGTCCTGCATGCCCTGGCTTTCGAGGCAGTGACCTTGGGCAAGTTATAGGAGCTGCCCCAGCCTCCTTCTGTGGTGAGATGGTAACGGTGAAGCAAACCTAACAGCCGCCTTGGATTGTGAACACCGAGCGGTTTCACACCTATTGGACTGTTTTATAGTCCAACCCGGAGCACAAGTGGGCTGAACCATTGAGGCTGGACACTTCAGCTTTGAGTTTCATTGACAGACTGTTTCATTGAAGTTTCATTAAACAACTGGTCAGATTCTTTTGAGTGATAATAGCAGCATTTATTCAGCACTTGCTATGTGTCAGTTTTTATACATATGTCACTTAATCATCCCAGCAGCCTTAAAAATAGAAACCATTATTTTACAAAGGAAGAAACCAAGGCTTTTAAAGTAATGTTCCCCGGGAAAAGAGGTAGTGAGGAAAAAGCCAAATTCTTTTGGTGTCAAAAAGTTTGGGGGTTTTTGTTTAGTTTTGTTTTCATTCATTCTTTAACCAATCTATATTTGTGCTTGGGACGATACGGAAATAATACAGATTCCAGGTCTCAAAAACTTCACCTTCTGTGGGTGGAGACAGACAAAAATAAATAAGTACAATTTTTAATATGTTAGTTGGTGATAAAGTAGGGAAGGGGATCAGGAGAGTTGGGGTGGGGTTGGCCTTTTAGACGGCGGGGGGGTGGGGGGCAGGGAAGGTCTCACCGAGAAGGTGAAGGTTCAGTAAAAACCTGAAGTTGGTGAGGAAGTGGCACGGGGATCCAGGGGATGAGCACGCTCTACCAAAATGAGTCAATTTGTGCCTGAACGTTCTGGGGAAATGAGCAATGCCCACATTATCTCATTTCATCTTTCCAATCATCTTATGGAGTATTTTGTTCAGTCTATAGATGAAGAAGCCGGGACAGGGAGCCGCTTTCCCAAGGCCCCACAAGTGCTAGAACTGGGATTTCAACCCAGGCCTGTGTGAAATCAAGAATGGAAGGTTTGCAACGCCCTTGACTTCTGTCTTCCTCTGACATGTAGCCCTCCACAAAAGCTGAGGGCTGCCCTAGGTGCCTGACCTGCATAAATCACATCAGCTCTTTGAGCCTCAGTTTCCATATCAACAAAATGAGGCTAATATCTATCTGCCTGAGCGAGTTGTTGAGACTAGAGAAAATATAATACAGCGTGGAGCCTAGAGTAGGCGCTCAATAATTGGTAGCTATTCCTGTCAAATGAGGGACACGCTTTTTATACCATGTTCTCTGACATAGGCACTGTGGACAGGCACTATATCATATCATCTGTCTTCTCAGAGGGTAACTCAGAAGCTTTGTTCATAATGGGCACTCAGTGAAGGTGTATAGAGTTGCACTGGTTTGTGTTTATTGATACTGAGATAGGTAGTCATCACTCCTTGGTTTCCACCCACACAGGGACACACCAGGCAGATTCTATCTAACAAGTGTGCCAAGTATTCTTCCTGCCTGCTGACGTATTGGCCAACACGGTAGCTTTGCTTGGCAGGGAGGGCAATTCACAAACCTGAGGTGCTGTAGCCATTCCCAGAGCTACAAAATCAGGAATGACGACAAAAGAAGACTCTTGCCTGATCCAAAATCCCAGATCTGTAGATCTGAAAGACAAGTCTGGTCTGGGTGAGGACAGAATGGTGATAGAAACAAGGAGGGGGTGAAAGTTTGAGACATAACGTGAACCAGCCCTCAAATGTTATGCCTGACCCAACTTTTTCACAGGCCACAGCCTGTTTTCCCAGCGGCCTCGGCTGAGTCATCCTCAGGCTCACCTGATCTCTTCTGGTCAGGAGGATGTTGGAGGATCAGATGTTTAGATTTATTACGTGGGACAGGCAGGCCAAGATTCAGGTTTTCTGGGACCTGAAGTTTATAAAATTAGGGGGAAGGAGACTCTTTAAGCAAAAGAATACAAAATTGCACTGGCCAGGTAGCTCAGTTGGTTAGAGTACTGTTCCCATATGCCAAGGTTTTGGGTTCAATCCCTGGTCAGGGCACATACAAGAATCAGCCACTGAATGCATAACTAAGTGGGGCAACTAATCTCTCTCTTTCTCTCTCTCTCTCTCCCCCTCTCTCTCTCTCTTTCTCTCTCTCAATAAATTTTTTAAAAGAATACAAAAAATGAAGAAATGGTTCCTGACATTTTAGCTCACTGCTTCCCTGGGGACAGGAGATCCCGGTCAGGGGCAGCAGGGGTGACCCTGATGAGCAAGCTCCCTGGCCAGCAGGAAGTCTGTGCAGTTGGTTTCCAGAGTCATGCATTTAGGTCTCATGACAATTCTTCACAGTGGGAAGAAATTACTCTCGGTTTGTACTTTTAAAATCTTTTAGACTTCTGTGGCTTGGTGAGCACCCAGGGTAGCCGTTCAGTGAAATCTTTGTAAAGGTCACTCAAGATCTCTGAACCTGAAAGTCCGTAGGTGAAATGAGAGAACTGGGTCACAAGATCTCTGGGGAGCATTTTCAACTAGGATGTCAGAATTCTGGCTCTTCTAGACACCCTCTGGAAGGAGGGACACCCCGCTCGTTCTAATCATCCCGCCTCCCATGGCACCATTACCCGTGAGGTGAAACTTTCTGTCCTGAGCTCCACCTGCCCCCCTTTAGGAGACATGGGAGAAAGGCTGTGAAAGGACCATTTTGAAGCAAGCATCATACCATCGGACTCTTCTGGTCCCATGGATCTGTTCTCTGCTCAGCTGTTGCACCTTTTTCCCAGGAGAAGGGCTCTCCAAGCACGTTCTTCCCCAGAGGGCAAGCCTTTCTGTACTCCCTGTCCTTGCTTTGACCTTCTTTCCTTCTTTCAGAATTGGGCTGCAGATAGGAAGCTGTGCAGCTGGGGACAGAATAGAAACTAGATTCAGGCCAGAGCTGACGAGACGAAAGGACATTAGCAAACAGGTAGATCATCTTCCTCCTTGCTCCCTCTACCCCCACATGACAAGGCTTCCCAAGAAGCCATCTGTCCCAGCTTGTGAAACCGTCTGCTTCAGACTCCTCAGGCGGATGCCTGGCTTTACCCTGACAGGCCGCCCTCCCTCCTTCCTTAGTGAATGGCTGGGGTTTTGCCATGTGGCTCCTCCTCCCAGCAGCCACACTGCTGTTACAACAGTAACTCTCAGAGCATCTCTGATGATGTTTTGACAATCTTTCTGCCCCCAAATCGATACACCACAGCACACCCTCTCCTGAAGAAGAGGCATGCAGATGACTCAAGTCTGCAAAAAGTGTGTAAGACCACGAAGTGCTCAAACTTCAAGCGTGGAATGGCATTCCAGAAGGAACAGTCACTGTCCAATGTAGGTACATATTCTTGCCCGTACAAATGATTTGGAATTGCTTTGTAAACATAAACGTGAAACCCTCACGTTTCCTGACCAGGGCTGCTGTAGTAGATGAGTCCCTATGACTTTACCTCACGTGCTTTCACCAATAAGAGCGCCATAGGGAGAAAGTCATTAGCTTATGTGGTTCTTAATTATTGCTCTGAAGACATACTTTAATGGCTCTAAGATAGGGCGCCAAAGAGTCTGTTGTAGGAAACGAAGGTCATTTTTCTTAGATCTAGGCAAAGATTATATCTTCAAAGAGATGGGCTTTGCTCTGAAAAGGGCCTGTAAGGAATGACCACAGCATTTATCAGACAAACAGGGACTCTTGAGAGTGAAAGGGGGCTCTATTAATAATTACACCAAACCGCAGGAACAAGCCAGAGCTTCCACAGGATGTGTATTCCTGAAGCAGACAGACCTCTCCAATGAGATCTACAACTAAGAGTGGCATTTGAAAAATCTCCTAAATCACCGTTTTAATAAATAGGCCTGCCAAGTTCAGGCTGCGGCTCACTTCTCTGTTGTCTTCAAAGAGTTCCCCTTTTATCCTGCAGGCTTGTCTGAAGCCTGTGCTAACTTGCAGTGGGAGTTACATGCAGAATTAATTCAGAGCTGCAGCAGTCGTCTGGAGGTAGGCAACACTTTTTAGATTATTTGGAGTGAGGCCGAGGTAGCTTCTGTATGGGAAGTGCTTGAAATGAACACATTTCAGTCCACAAAAATTTTGATTTGGATATTTTTTCCCCCTGAAAGAGAAACTATAATAGGATATTTACTGATTATCATGCAGGTGAGTTTCTGAACCCACTGTTAGTCTGGACCAAGAAAATTAGATTATGCTCTAAACCTTTTTCGGCAGATTTATTACCAATTAAAATTATGTGCCATAGCTGCACACATTAGACTTGCATTAAATCGACATGGCTGAGTTAGGACTCATTTTCCTCCTAACCCAACCACAGGGATGAGTACAAGTGAGCTACCGAACGGTCATTTGAGAAGAGCATTGAAGCAAAATGATTCTCTATGAACTCAGAGTTTCAACTTCCTTGTATTGGGTGCCTATAATGGGCCACGCCCTTTATCTTGGTTAATTTATTTAACCCTCCTAACCACCCTGTTAGTAGGTACCCCTTATTTTTATAAGGAGGAGAATGGGGCTCAAAGAATTTAAATGATTTGCCCGAAGTGACAGAACAAAAACTGTAATTCTAATTCCTAACTACATGCTTTGCCCCCTATACCACACTCCTTTAGCATGTAAAATCCAGGTCCAGTGTTATTCCTGTGACACTACTACATATGCAGGCTGTAAAGAAAAAGGGTTGATTCTGATTCTATTTTACAAAGTCCTAAGTATGCAGGGAAACATCCACTAAAAGAGGAAACCAAAAATCTATGATTCAAAGGTAAAAGGGTTATATACCACACTCACTCAACAACTCAGCAAAAAGGCAACAAACGCAGCATGTGCTCCTGCGGGAGTGACCTCGCCCACATATGCGGAGAGCATAAGCCAAGGGGTCCGCCTCTGCTGCTCTCCAAGAAGGCCATAGCTGAAAAATACTGAGGTGCTCCTGTGAATGAGCCCCTCGTCCATGACAGGTGGGGACACAGGGACTGGTCTAGCTCAGAGGATAACTTAAGAAAATTACTGACAGACCTTTTAGGGCACTAATCAAGAAATATTTATACGCAAAGCACTCTGACAGAATTTTTTTTTCAGGAGTAGGGTCAGGAGTGGGGTCTCGGATTTATGTACAAGAATGTGTAAGAGATAATCCCCTACCATCAAAATGTTTGCATTCTGGTTGCAGGGTCAGTCAGCATGTACATACATGGCCCTCCCACTCTCCCTCCCTTTCCCCTGTACTTCCTAAGAGATCCCTTCACTGCTCCCTTCCCTTCTCTGCCCACTGCTAACTGTGCCAGTCTCCACCCTGGGGACTCTGGCTTTCCCTGCAGGAGCTCATCCACTCCTGTGGCAACAGAGCAAACCGGGCCAGAGAGTAAACTCTGGAAATCAGGCAGGCTTATTTGATTTCACATTGGAGTTTCACCGCTAACCTGTGATAAGGCCTTAGTAAAGTAATTTAACTTCTGTAAGCCTGTCTACTCATGTGTAAAATGAGGATAATAATTTCTACCTCTTAAAGTTGTCAGGAAGCCTAAATGACGTAATGCAGCGAAGTGCTTATTAGCATCGTGTTGGGCCCAGGATGTGCACTGAAAAGGAAATGTTAAGCTATCAAATGTCTGCTGAATATTTTTATATCTGCATTAAAACCCCAACCTTACCCCTGAGTTCCATAGCCTTGTTCCAACTGCCTTTTGGGCATGTCTGCCAGGCTTTCTGGCAGACATTTCAAGTGCAAAGTGTGCAAACCCGAACTCATTATCTACCCTAACAGACTTGTTCCTTTTCCTGTACTCCTGGTTTTAGTCAGTGGTTGCACCCTCACCAGAGTCTACCAGGCCTAAGAACAAGCTCACACGTGACTCCTCCCTCTTTAGTGCCCACCCATCCCATCAGCCCGAGTCCTCTGATCCCACCTCAGATACATTCCTGAGCGTGTGTCCTCTACTCCATGAAAGTATTACTAGACCACAGAGGTGAATATCTCCTCAATAGTATTGCGGGCAAAGGACGTTTAAGCATTATGAAAAAGGCAGAAATCATAAAAGGAAAAACATTTTAAAATGTATGTATATAAATCATCAGAAGCCAAACAAATGGTAAATGTAAACTGGGGGAAAATTTGCCACATTTAAGACAGGCATAAAGGAAATATACCTTACATATAAAAAGGTTTTATAAATTATTTTAAAATATCCAAATAGATAGAGTCACGGGAATATGAGTAAACAACTGACCACACAGAAAAATAAAAATGCTAATAATAATGTGAAAAAATATTTTCATTAGTAATAGAAGTAGGATAATTGTTTTAATACTAAAAATACCCACTATTGACAAAGATTCGAAGAAATAGACGATCATAGGACCCTGGTGAGACTATACTTAAGAAAAAAGCTGTGGGAGGGGAAAAGCTGCATGGAAAACTTAAAAATGCATGTGCCTTTGACCTAACAATTCCACTTGTAGAAATTTATGCTAATAAAACCATTAGAGAGAGAGGTTTGTACACATTTAACTTCAGGAGCATATATAACAGTGTTGCTTATCATTGTAAAAAAAAGGGACTTCTTAAATATGTTAAATATAATAATGCTATAAATATGTAATGGCACATTATACAACCTTTATAAATAATGTTAAAGAAAAATATTGAATGACCTGAAAAGATGTTCAAAATTCTTTTTTACAATATTTAAAAACTGAAAAAAAATTATAAAATATTCTAACACCCAGTTTGGCATAATGTTATATATAATTTTCACTTTATATATGTATATGTACTATTTGTTATAGATATGTATATTCACACAAATGTATAGAAAATTATATACCAACTAGAGGCCTATGCCCTCTAACAGTCCAGGAGCCCTCGGAGGGTGTCAGACTACCGCGGAGGCAGGAGAGGCTCCCATCACTGCACTGTGCTCACCAGCCACGAGCCCGGCTTCTGGCTGAGTGGTGCTCCCCCTGTGGGAGCACATTGACCAGTAGGCTCCTGCATTGAGAGTCTGTCACCTGGGGGTCAGTGCACATTATAGTGACTGGTTGGTCTGCCATTCGGTCAATTTGCATATAGGATATGTTATCAGACACTCTCTATGGTGAGGTTACTGCTTTACTGCATTACATTTCTTTCTACTTTTATATTTTTTCCCTCTCTTATTTTTACAGGGAACGTTATTGATTTAAACAGAATAAAACAATTTCCTTCTAAAAAATAGATCGGCACCTAATGGGTCTCAGAGGAGGATTCCCAGCAGTTAGGGCTCCAGGTTTCAGGGATCAGCACCGACGTGGCTTTTCTAGGCCTCTCCACCACGTGCGCAGTATCACGGTTTCAGCTTTCAGTATTTTTCGCCCAAACTTTCAGGTCCTGATTCCACTGATCTTTTCAGTGCTGGGATGTTTGTCCTCCCAAGGGAACCAACACCGTCTCATTGGTGGCAGAGTCAGGCTGACTCTTCAGAACACCATACAGGTCCCCACTCTGTCCCAGAGCAGCTGTCACAGCAGCCCAGGCCTAGATCACCAGGTGCTGGCAGGAGCCTTCCCACCAGTGCCATGTGCCTGAAAGGACACTTACTCTTTCCTCCAAAGACATGGTGTTCCCAAACCGTGATACCATCTTTGTCTCCTTCCTGCCCTACTTTTCCTCTCTGACACCAATTTGCTCATTCATTCCTCCAATATCCCCCGCACCCAGCCTGTCCTTCCACTCAGTCCCTCGTGCCATCTCACCCAGAATCTCCTGCTTAGGACTCCATTCCCCTGCTTAGACCGTGTTCCCACTCATGGATCAATATTCTTCAAAAATAAATTACTTCATTCGGGCACTGCTCTGCTCACAACCTCTGAACTTATTTTATGTGCAGGGGGAATAAATCCTATCTTATTTAATCCTTCACTGAGTCATATTTTCTGTTCTATGTGGCCAATTCGAATCCTAAATAACAAGCCTCCTTGAGCCAGATGGGAATAGATCCTCTCCCTCCCTAGCACGCCTATATTATAGCAGTTTATGTGTCTATGTCCCACCAGCATTCTTTTCTGTAGATTTCCTCCCAATCTATATCCTACCAATGGTATACCCTACTCGCTCCTGGCACAGTACCTGCTGTATCACACCTGTGTGCTCAACACATGCTCTGTCCTCATTCACGTGAGGCTGCATTTAGGTGTCATGACTTACACAGTCATTCAGTAAACGTTTTAATCACAATGGAAAATATGAACCATGTGAAACCATGTCTTCTGTTACTGCCAATCACTTTGAGCCCTGGATACAATAAGCTGCTTCTTGTTTTTTTCCTGCAAGGAATGTGAGCATTGTTGCAGGCTTCCACAGAAAACAAAGGGAAGGGGGGATTAAAGACTGCTGGACTGGAAGCCCTAAGGGCTGTGTTCCATTCTGACTATGCCACTAACTCTCAAGTCAGCCTGGTCACCTCACCTCTCATCCTCCAACCCCCCCCTTTTTTTTAATATGTTTTTTATTGATTAAGATATTACATATGTGTCCCTGTCACCACATCCCCCCCCCGCTCATGCCTTCAACCCCCCTCCCCGTTGTCCCTGTCC
>NW_006287917.1:1214251-1248276 GCF_000327345.1 Myotis davidii | reverse complement strand
AGAGTCCCAGCAACCGCTGCAAGCCTCAGAGAGAAAGCTGCCCTCGAGTTCCGACCGAGGCCAGATAGTCCCGCTTCTCCCGTTTGAGTCTGCGTCCCTAGCGGCTCGCCCGGATCTGGGGCTCAGAGTCTCAAGCTCCCTCCCGATTTTAAACAACAACCGCGCCCTCCGCGCCGCCAGCCCGCTCCGCGTGCAAACACCTGAGAATTTCACTGAAGCACTGCGCCTCCTCTGAGTCTGGGTATGATATCCTCTTTACTCCTAGTTGTAGAATTTCCACTCAGCCAGCCCTCCTGTGATTCTGGATGATGTCCGTTCCGTCTTTTAGGTGTAATTTGAATTGGTTGTTGGAGGCAGCAATCTCTGGCGTTAACCTATGCCGCCATCTTGGTTTCTCCCCCTCCAACCCCTTTGAATAGCTTCTCTAAATGGATAGGACATTCTCAAAGATAATCTGACCATGTGCACTGAGTCTTACATACAGGCATAATTTCCAACAACTAGTAAATTCTCTTTAACTAGACATTAGTGTTTTAATAATTCACCCCAATGAAATAATCAGTCTTTCAAAGATTGTGCACAAGATATTAATGTAGCACAATTTGTAGTAGCAACCTGAGTACCTTGGGGAAGAGATTCTTACCTAGACAGCTGCGATCATCTTCCCCAGGTACAGCATGGTGTTGTACAAATTGGCCTATGTTACAGGGAATAGAGACACAAAGAGGACCAGAGAGACCCCAGACATGTCTACTAGGCTTCCTCAGGCTAATAGTCTTATAAAAAATTCCCCAAAAGGAACCAGGCCCTCTAGGTTGCTGGACACCATAAGGCTCAGGAAGATCAGTGCTGTAGGTATCCAAACCTCCAGTGTTTACAACATTGAGTTTACAGCAAGTGTTTACCACAGTTTAAGTAAGAGGGCCTCCTCTCCACTGAAACCATCTTAACGCTCCCAGTGACAACCATTGCTGAGTTTTTGCAGATGCTTCCTCCATTTGATGAAACAATTCTTCAACCAAACCTTTTCTATTGACTCATCCAAGATGAGGTCATCCCGTAATCCAATCTGGGCCTGTGCTGTGGATGCACGCTTCTCTCAGCTGTTCTGGGATAAAGTCTGTGCATCTCCAATGAGCACACTTGCTGACATGAGCTCCTTTGAGAGTGAAAGAGTTGAATCAGCTGAATCACTCCTGAGTCATCCGTGGTATCTTAGTTTACTTTATGTTATGTATTTTTTGTAATACAAGGGTTTACAGTTGTTGATTCTTCTCCACTTAGGAAAACCTTACACTCTAGGAGCTTTTTTTTTTTTTTTAAAAATATTTTATTGATTTTTTACAGAGAGGAAGGGAGAGAGATAGAGAGTCAGAAACATCGATGAGAGAGAAACATCGACCAGCTGCCTCCTGCACATCTCCTACTGGAGATGTGCCCGCAACCCAGGTACATGCCCTTGACCGGAATCGAACCCGGGACCTTTCAGTCCGCAGGCCGACGCTCTATCCACTGAGCCAAACCGGTTTTGGCAAGGAGCTTTTCTTGAACCATTTTTAAAGCAGCTCTCTCAGAGAGTAACCATCAGACAAGCAAATTCCTGAAGCTTCCTCATCTCCAACCCCTTCGGGGTTGGGGCCTCTCAAATCCACAGCCCAGTCTCCCAGCTCCTGGTATGCGAGGCTGGCATTCTTTCCTGCTGGTACAGACTGCTGAGGCTCAGCCTAGGGGATTAGACAGCCCCTTGCCCTCCAGAGAAATGGGCCAAATAAATAATAATTGAAGATGAAACGGATTTTCACGGTTTCAACTAAGGCTAAGAAGATTACTGTATTCTAACCCTAATCACAGTGGCAGCTTTACTGTGAACCCACCCGGGTTCACAGTGAGGTCACAAGTCACTGGCAGTAATAGAGGCCTTGGAGGAGTAAGGATTGTGTACCAACATGCATTGTCTGCTGTTTGCTAATTAGCTAGTGCTGCCTGCCATTTATTATACAAAGAAGTGAGCAAAACTAGGAAAAACAAGATTGGGAACACTGGGCTGACAAGCATTCCTGAAAAGGCTGTAATTATGGGTCCCAGCGAAAAGGGAAGCCGTGGCTGTCCTTGCTGAGAGAAGGAAACATATGCATCAGATCTCTGGGATCCACTAAGCTGGGAATCCAATGATAACTCTGAACTTGGCATTCATGGCTCTTCAAATTCCACGTAAAAAGCCAAATTAACTTCTAGTCAAGATGGTGGTGTAGGTAAATGTGGTACTCAGAACCTCTCACAACCACATCAAAATTATCACTAAACTACAGAAAAACCACCAGTCAGAGCTGCCCAAAGTCTAGCTGAACATAAGGCCTATAACTACAAATATAAAGCAGAAGCCACATGGGGACTGGTAGAGGGGACAGAAACACAGAATGGGCTGGCCTCACACCCATGTGTGGTGGTTAAAACTTAGGAGGGATATTTCAGCTGCGGAGGACCTCCCTGAGGAATAAGGGGTCCTAGGCCCATACCAGAATGCCCAGTCTGAGGCAATGCTGCCAGGAAAAGAGGTCCCCATAACTTCTGGCTGTGAAAATCAATAGGGATTGTGACTGAGTGAGGACAAGGGTTCCTGGAGTCCCACACATTCCCTTTAAAGGGTTCTCAAGGAATTACTCAGACTCACTTGCTTTGAGCTCCAGCACCGGGGCAGCAGCTCAAAAGGCACCACGGACATATGAGGAGGAACTGAATTGTCTAGACTTAAAACGAGGGCTGGAGGAGCAGCTTTCTCCCAGACAGAAGTGCTGGCAGAAATCAATTTTCCTTTGCTGAGCCTTCCCCAAAGAGCTTGCAGACGGCACCATGTCTGAAACTCCACCAACCTGGGTAACACTGTTCACCCCACCCAGGTGATTCCTTGAGACCCTGCCCCAGCCAACTTTCCAGTCACCCAAGAAGTTTCCAGTGGCTTTTCTATACAAACAGCTTCTCTTAGCTCATGGTTTAGACCAGGGGTCCTCAAACTATGGCCTGTGGGCCACATGCAAATACAAATATTGTATTTGTTCCCGTTTGGTTTTTGTTACTTCAAAATAAGATATGTGCAGTGTGCAAAGGAATTTCTTCATAGTTTTTTTTTTAAAACTATAGTCCGGCCCTCCAACGGTCTGAGGGACAGTGAACTGGTCCCCTATTTAAAAAATTTGAGGACCCCTGGTTTAGACTTTCCTAAGATCTCTTCAAAAAGCAGCATTTGGCCTCTGCATACCCCATACTTCTTATTAAGTGACCTCAGGCCTGGCACTAGTGGCAGCTGGCCTCTTCCAGGTACCTCCAGGCACAGCACAAGTAGCAGCCATCTGCAGATCACTTTGTAGCTCATGCTGAGTAGCCCTGGCAGGGCACAGGTGATGTCTGACCAGGGCCTGCACCTCCTAGAAAGCACAGAGCCATTCATATGTTCATTGAACTATTACTTATAATAGGCAAGATATGGAAGCAACATAAGTGCCATCGATAGATGAATGGATACATAAGTTGTGCATATATACAATAGAATATGTTTCAGCCATAAAAAAGAATGAAATCTTGCCATCCACAAAAACGTGGATGAGCCTAGAGGGTATTATGCTAAATAAAATAAGGCAAACAGAGAAAGACAAATGTCAGATGATTTCACTTATATGTCGAATCTAAAAGTCAAAATAAACAAATAAGCAGAACAGAAATAGATTCATAGACACAGAGAACATTTTGACAGTTGCCAGATGGGAGGAGGCTTGGGGGGAAATGGGTGAAAAAGTTAAGTGATTTAGAACTACAAATTGGTAGTTACAGAACAGTCATGGGGATGTAAAGTACAGCATAGGGAATATAGTCAATAATACTGTAATAACTACAATATGGTGTCAGGTGGGTACTAGGTTTATCAAGGTGATTATTCATAAGTTATATGACTGTCTAATCATGAGGTTGTATACCTGAAACTAATGTAATATTATATGTCAACTGTAATTTAAAAATTTTAAAAATATATTTTAAAAAATGGACAAAGGACTTGGATAGACATTTTTTCCAAAAATATATTTGAATGGCAATAAGCACATGAAATATGTTCAACATCACTAATCATAGCTATAATAAGATAGCACAGCACATCCAGTAGGATGGCTACTATTTTAAAAAAGTAGAAAACAATTGTTGGTGAAGATGTGGAAAACTTGTACACTTTTGCTAAGAATGTAAATACCTGTAGCCACTGTGGAAAACAATTAAAAATTAAAAATAGAATTAATATATTATCCAGAAATTCCACCTCTAGGTATATGATCAAAAGATTTGAAAGGTGGGTCTCAAAGAAATATTTGTACACCCAAGTTCATAGCAGCATTGTTCACAATAACTAAAACATGGAAGCACCCATGTGTCCATTGACAGATAAATGGATAAACAAAATGTGGTATATACTACATACAGCAGAATATTATTCAGCCTGTAAAGGGAAGGAAATTCTGCAATATGCAACATGAGGTTGAACCATGAGGACATTATGCTGAGTGAAATAAGCCAATCACAAAAAGACATACTATATGATTCCACTTATATGAGGTATTTACAGTAGTCAAAATCATAAAGACAGAATAATGGTGGTTGTCGGAGCCTGGGTGGAGGGAAAAATGGAAAGTTATAATTTAATAGTATAGAGTTTTAATTTTATAAGATAAAAGAATTTTAGGCACAGGTAGCAGTGATGGTGGTACAATAATGTGAATATATTTAATAACACATAACTGTACACTTAAAATGGTTAAGAAAGCAAATTTTATGTGTATTTTGTCACTATAAAAAGAAACGAATAAATTTTAAAAGCCAAATTATTGGGTTTAGTCTCTGCTCTACAACTTAATTGCAGTGAGACTTACGTAGTCATTGGATCTCTCTTAGCCTCAGACTCTTTATCAGTAAAATGTAATTAATAGTTTCCACCCTCTCTACTCACAAAAATCAAATCAGATAAATGACTGAGCAATTGTTTATTGCAACAGAAGCGATCACTATATAAAAGTAAGTTATAATTTCTCACTACTCCTATTGTCTCCCATTGTAATACTAAAAGAACTCTGTTGTAAGATGTAAAACTAATATATGACTACAAGACTAAACATAAGACTTACACTGTAGGGCTAAAAGTATTCCATTGTCCATGCTATAAATCTAAGACTAAAAGAATTCAACCGTCTCTAAGAAAGCATCACTGAACATTGCCAAGTAGAAATGGAGTCCTCGCTCCCTAGAAAGTCTTTCACCACAAACATTTCACTGCATCTTTTTCTGTTATTTATTTCTATGCTTATTTCTTTGGAATATGTATAAGTAGATATGTATAATTACAACAATACTATATAATATGTGCCTTGGTTTCTTAATTCTGGTTGTTTCCCCAGTGAGGATTTCCTTTGTTTCAAACAGGATAAAATGTATTTTTCCAGTCATAGTCCATTATCCCTTAAATGTATATTTAAGATAAAGCTCAGCAAATTATCACCTTTGAAACCAGATAGTGATTTTTATGTATAATATTGCTAGAGTCTTATGAGTCATTTTTCATTATTTATAACACATTATGAAGTGATAGATCATTGGAAATGCCATGTTAAGAAAATATCATTTCCTTTCTCAAATGAATAAAACATATGTCTTTTTCCCCAAAATGAGATAGGAAGCAATAAAAATATTTTTCTGGAGTTATATAAATTATCTTTCATATATTTTGGGAGATCATCCAAAATACAAATATCACAAAATATCAATGTGGTATTTGAACATAACTTTTAGCACATGTGAATTTTCTACATCTAATTATACTCACCACTAGCACTTCTTATCTTGAGTGCATCAAAGCATTTCACACATCATAATAAAGATTTTTTTAATTGAAGATTTAATTTGGGGTGATATTCAACAAAGAAATTCTGCAAAAATAATCTTCATAAAATTCTATCCTATATAATAAAAGCCTAATATTCAAATTGACCAAATGGCAGAATGACTGGTAGCTATGACGCACACTGACCACCAGGGGCAGATGCTCAACACAGGAGCTGCTGCCTGATGGTCAGTACGCGCCCATAGGGGGAGTGCTGCTCAGCCAGAAGCTGGGCTTACAGCTGACTAGTGCAGCAGCAGTGGCAGGAGCCTTTCCTTCCTCTGCTGCAGGCGGGTGATAAGGAGCAAGGGGTCCCGGACTATGAGAGGGATGTCTGACAGCTGGCTTAGGCCTGGTCCCGGGGGGCAGGGGGTGATCTGGTCTAGGCCAGCAGGTGGACATCCCCCAAGGGGTTCCAGACTATGAGAGTGCACAAGCTGGGCTGAGGGACTCCCCCACCCCCAATGCACAAATCTCATGCACCGGGCCTCTAGCATATGGCCACAAACTCAATTTCTAGAGCACTACAACGAGTGCTCTGTTTCAAGATAAATATACAGCAAATGGAATCAAACCAACCCATTATTTTCATTTTTACCTATGATAATTATTTGTTAAAATGAAATGAATACAAATAGCAATTTTTAACAAGTATGGTCAGCTAAATAAATAGCTTTAAAAACTTTATTACGTCTCTCTGTCTTTCATTTAAAATATCTTCCCCTGCCATTATTTTAGTTTTGGGTCCTCTGCAATTATTATTTTGGATGTCGAATTGCTCTTTATCAGTAACACCTGTAAAATATGTCTAAGAAGTGGCAATGGACATCATCTCAATTGCACAGGGATGTGCTACTTTTAGAGTCAGAAGAAGAAACTATCCATTTCAGTCAAGGTAGAAAAAAAGTACAGATCTCATAGAGAATATTTTTATTTATATTCATTAGATTACTCAAAGGATATGTAATCTAGAGTGTTTGTGTAAGGATGACATTTCAATGTAATCTTGGAATCTTAGATGGAAATTTAACCATTAACATGTTTACCTAAAAAAAATGAAATTAGGAGATTAGAAATTTGGGAAAGAAGGAAGGAAAACAGAAATAAGAGAGGGAAGAAGGGAAGGTAAAATACATAAAGAGAAGATGAGAAAGAAACAGGCAAAGAGGGAGTACTTGTATTCCTAATCTGGGCCAAGAATTTTCACTGGTATTGTATCATTTAGCTATCAGTCTAACCTTGAAATAATGGTATTACCTATATTTTAACAATGAAGTAATTGAAGTTCAGAGAAGAACAGCTTAATTTCACAATTAACACAACTTGTAAGAATACAGATCTTTTTGCTGGTGGAGGGTCTTGACTTCAATTTGTAAAATATGTAACATCTGTGAAGCAGAATAAATTGAGGCATGCCTGCAGCATCTAACTTCAAAGCCTATATTTTTTTTTTCACATACCACACTAATATTCTAGAAGTTGCCTGAATGTCCTATGAGCTTTTCTCCTGCCTGATTTATGGAAACCGCTCAATCTGGCTATTTTCTAGCACACTGCAGCATGCTTGATACCCAAGAGACACTCAATGAATGATTCCCAAAAGCAGAAGAAATGGGAAAATGAGTTTTTGTTCTTATAGAGGAAACAAAGGGAGGGAGACATCAAAAGATGAGAATGACACTCAGCTCTATTTCGCTTAAAAAGTAAATTTGCTTGAATTGAGTTTAAAACGTAAATTCAGATTAGCTATCACCAAGAAGTGTGATTTGGACTCAGATTATCTCTAAACTGGGAAAACACACACACACTCACACAACAGAAGTTGGTTTAAACCAGTGACTTATCTGTGTATTTTCTTCTGCTCTAAGGAAGCTCAAAGGTGTGGTAATAGATTCTGAGGACGTGATGGATCCTCACAGACCATATTCCTACCACAAGATTAAATCCCAAATAAGCATGCCTTCCAGAGGCTCCTTCAGACCTGGAATTAGCCTGCCCCCAAACTCCATCTCATGTATTTTGAAGCCTCATCACCTGGACTGAGCTGAATTTCCCAAGATGCAGGCCTGATACCTGAGATGCTTCTTGGGGAACTCAAGCATTAAACACTCAGACTGTGCTTTACACAACTGGTATAACAGGACGGCAGCAGCAGGTGTTTGGTTTGTTGCTGCTAATGGACAATTCACTGGGCAACTATATTAATTACAATAGCAAGATGGGCATAGCAAGTAGCAGAGACTCCAACTAAAATAGCTTTCAACAATAAAAGGAAAGTTAGCTCACAAGGTTGAAAAGCCTAGTTACATGGCGAAACTTGACTGAGTAGTTCAAGGGTACGTAGAAGGTTTCAACTTCTTCAGTCTTTCTACTCCACCTTCCACAGTATTGGCCTCTGTGATGAAACTCATTAGCTATGCACCCAAGTTTGTAGCTCATTCTGTTGACACGAGTGGACTATATGCATTTGCTAGCATTTTTTACAGTCAGGTTGTGGCCATATGACCAGCTTCTAGCCAAGAAGATGGCAAAACTGATGTGTCTACTTCCATGTGTAGCCCATGCAGGATTCCCATGCTTTCTCCTTCCACTTGCGGATAGAGAAAAACATCAGTCTTAGGAGCCATGTGTACAAGATGGAAAGCCTGGGTTGGCATCAGTTGAAGGAGAGCCACCTGTCCATGAAGAGCACCCAGGAAAAGAAGTTATAGTATTTGAGCTATTGCATTATTTTATTGACTTATTTTAAAAAACAGATACCAGAAGCAGAATGATGCCCCAACGACAAGCTAAACTTTATAAAGATGGTTTAGTTAGTTATAGATAAAACACGCTGAAAAGTGGTGATCCATATTGTACAACAGAAAAATATTTGATAAAACAAATGCTTCAGTAATTTGAAAGGTAATTATGAGGATACAGCACAGGGGAAGTGGTTGAAAAGATCCAGAATCTTAGCTATATATTGCAACTATACTAATAACTTACTGCAAGAAAGAGATCAGCTTAGGTAATCATTTTCAATCGCAAATAAAAGTAACATATAGATTCCAGGATTCAGGGCCTCAAAGCATTGAAAAAGTTGACTTATTCTGACCCTCAAACAATAAAAGGTAAGAGTGAAAAAAGCTTTAGACTACAGCAACCTAATAACATGTGGCATTCCCACAGATGCCTTCCGATGGTTTCTAGGTAGCCATTGTTGAGAATGAGAGGTGTGTGATAAGAAAACAAACATAAAATGAACCAGATTTCAGACTTATGCCTAGAAAGCAATGTTGGTGTATTAACTGTCAGGTGAAATTGCCTGGAAGCAAATAGTTCTACTAATTTTTGAGGAAAATGAATTGCTAACAAAGCCTGAACCAATACTAAAAATGCCTTAACCATTCATGCCTCAAACACATATGAGTCCCAAAATTTCATGAATATAAAAGAAGTATGACATTTCAGTGACCCTTAAGGAAGGACTGCTCCCCAAACTAATTTCAGCTATCGCCATGAAAGGTAATGGGGGATAATTAATAGGAAGTACCTCCTGGGAGAGGGGTTAGGACCTGCAGAAAAAAAAAAAAAAGATGAAAAAGTTTCTTACAGAAAGTAGAATAAAATCTAATCAAGGTATCTCCTGCATTTGTCAGGGGCAAGGGACCTCACAATGCCTGCCTGACAACATGGTCATCATTGTTATGGACCACAGGCTGTAGCAGAATCCCACTCTTCTTGTTGTTGTTTTATAAAAAAAAAAAAATTTTAGAGAGAGAGGAAAGGAGAGGAAGAAAGAGAAACATTGATGTGTTTCCTCCATGCCCCCTACCGGGGATTGAGCCCACAACCCAGGCAATATGCCCTGACTGGGAATCAAACCCAAAACGTTCATTGCACGGGAGAACACCCAACCAACTAAGGCAGAATCCCACTCTTTTCTTTGTTTAAATGGAAGTTTTAATTACAGTGATCTCATTCTTGTCCCAATACTTTTCATTGGTGGGCAGGGGAGAGCAAATAATTTTCTCTCCTTTGTCATGGAGTGTCTTCTATTATGTGGAAGAGTAAAAGTGGTATTTGGTGCCCATAAAGGTACCATATCACAGAAACTTGCCAACCATTCTCCAAAAACTCCTTCCAGTGTTTTCCTGGGATTATAGTTTGACTCTTATTTCCCACTGGCCTTTTGTTCAGATATGGCCATGTGACTGATGTCTAGTGAGGGCAATGTCACAGACGTGAGCAACCACTTTCAGACTTGACTCATAAAAATTACCTACATGTGATCCTTCATGCTTTTTCTCTTTCCGTGGCCTGATGGAAAAGAGATCTTGCAAGCTGTGTGCTGAGAATGCAGTAGCTGCAAGATGTAGAGTTTGGATGCTTCTGTTTCTAAAGGGGGTGGAGTAGAGGAAAAAGAATTATCCACCTTCTTGAAACAACCAATAAAATGGACAACATTTTTTTGTTGTTGTTAATCTTCACCCGATATTTTTAGAGAGAGTGGAGGGGAGGAAGAGAGAGGGAAGAGAGAGAGAGAGAGAGAGAGAGAGAGAGAGAGAGAGAGAGACATCAATGTGAGAGAGACACATCGATTGGTTGTCTCCCACACTCACCTGACCTGGGTGGGGATGGTACATGCATGCCCTTGACCAGGAATGGAACCTGTGGTCCTTCCATACATGGGCTGCCACTCTAACCATCGAACACACAGGCCAGGGCACATAATTTTAAACAATGATTTTCAGGGCCATAGCCATCAGGTAATGAAGAACAATGATCACTGAGAGACAGCAAACAAGGTACGCCCCTTGTAACTGCCTTGAGAGAGTTTGTAGGACATGGCTGAGGGAGCAAGAACTCAGGCACAGCCCCGTGTACTGTCTGAATTAAAAAGTCATAGATGGGAGTCTGGGGCACCAGGACAGCTAGAGTTCAGTAATATTTTCCATCCACAGTTGGGGAGCCACCTTTTTGGGGGGCCAACTTATGTTACATGCAGATTTTCCACTGTAGGGCAATTCAACACCCCAACCCCTGCATCAGTCAAGGGTCAACTTCACTATAAAGGAAAGAGCTGCCCAGGAAGAGAAATCAGAAGACATGCTGAGTTTACACCTTAAGTGTTTTTGCAAAGTGCTGATTAGCAAATGTGCACAAAGAAACTATTCAACTTGCCTCAAGTATGGCTCAAAATTAGAAGAGATTAAATACTTCTCTACTCTTGCCTAATAAATAATGAAAGCAAGTCCTGAAAGGATGAAAATGTTTATAACTAACATAACAGCATTTAAGAACAAAGCTCAAGGATGTTTTCAAGAATATAAAAACCAGGTGGCAAATGCTACTATGCCACCTAGCCTTTTCTTAAGACAAGAAATAAAGTGGCTTCTTAAGCATAGGTGTGCTATAGCCAACAATGACAAAGAGTAAGAAAATGTCTGAATGGATGCAGGTTTCCCAGTCACTTCCGACTCGGCAATGAAGTCCCATTAAATCTGGGAGAGCAAAACAGAAATAAGTGGATCATTTGGAGAACTGCTGATTTATGTGCCCTGGCATGCTTGTGGGTTTATCATCACCTTGGTGCTATGTGATGGCTGAAAATTACAGCATCATGTTGAACTCAAACTAGACTGGTATGAGAACAGTCAGTTCAGGTTATAAGCAAATCTATTGGGTAGGTCATTTGTTTGTACCCACCATCTTGTACAAAATCATTGGCAGTGTGTACCATTATAAAATAAAGGGATTTTTATTAAATGGTTCTTTAAATTTTTCAGTATTGTATTTTATAAATTTTTCAGTATTGTATTTTATAATGAGTGATTAATGTATTGACCCACTAAAATAGTATTTTAGTAGTTACAAGAATATTTCTAATAAAAAATAAATTAAAATGATAGTGACAGTGAAAAATATCCAAAGAATAGGCCATGGCAATTCAAAAGAACAAAATCAGTACACAAAAATTAAAACATAAACCAAGCAAATGCCTATTTGTATGATTAAACTCAACACTGGAATTTAAATTTCAAAAAAATGACATCACCTATCACATTTAATTAATATTTTAATTTTTAATTAAATAAGTCCTAGATTTATATATCTAATCTATGAATGTGTTTTGATTTTTAGTTTTGAAGAGCTAGGGAGTTCATAATGAGTCTTATTTTTATACATATTTTGGTAACATTGTAATTAAAATAAGTTAAACCAACTCTAGGAATCCATGACAATTTTTTCATTTTACAGGAGGTCTATATTATACTCAAGTTTGAGAAATAATTTTATATAGAACATTTTCTTATATGTGTAATTAGAGGGCTACTTCTACATTTCTGATATTCTCAAGTTGATGGGAAAAGTACCAGGAGAAATGGGAGAAGTAGATAGAGGAGGATTGTAGGATGAAAATGGACCACCCAGAAACTCCTTACACCTTAGACAATTAATAAAAACCCTTCATGAAAGGGAATCCTTCAGGGTTGGCATTGTTCCTTTCATTGATACCCTAGACTTAAAGTGCCTTAAGGAAGTTTTCATATCTTATTCACCATTTCCTTGCACTCCATCTTACTTAACAATATGCATTTAAGTAAATACAAGCCAAAATTGGTCAAAATTAAGGAAGTGGAAAGTGAGTCCATAAGCCACACATCTTTCAATTGAATAAAATTTATTGACTATGTATTGAGAACAGTTACTATGCTAGATGCTGTGGATGTACAAATGAAAATAATATAATATTTACCCATGAATAATCACTGAGAAATATAGAAATAAATTATATAACAGTATGGCAAATATACTAGAATATGGTAAATATATACATATAGTCCAGGAATTATTCCGAGGATGGAATAATTAATTTCAGAATGGTAGGGGTTAGAGGGAGAAGGGTAAAGGAAACTTTTAAAGAGGAGATGGTTCAAATCTGTTTTAATTACTGAAAGGATGTTTCTAAGTGGTATAGCCTATGGAGATCATTCTAGGCCAAGGGATAGTAGATTTTCTAGGTAAACAATGGCCAGAATTTTAAAAAATCTAACTGAATGAAGCAGTGAATTTTATGACAAAATTAACTATTTAGAAAAGTAATATGATATGTTACATTCACTAAAATTGAGTAATATATTGGACTTTACCTAGTTAAATATACTATACTTATTTAACTAAACTCATCTTCCTGAAATCAAAAAAGAAAATTTTATATTACAAAATATTCTCATATGGATGGTGCACATTAAGATTTTACACTTCAGCCCTAACTGGTTTGGCTCAGTGGATGGGGAGTCAGCCTGCAGACTGAAGGGTCCCAGGTTTGAGTCTGGTCAAGGGCATGTACCTTGGTTGGGGGCACATCCCCAGTAGGGGGTGGGCAGGAGACAGCTGATCGATGTTTCTCTCTCATCGATGTTTCTAACTCTCTATCCTTCTCCCTTCCTCTATGTAAAAAAATCAATAAAATATATTTTGAAAAAAAGATTTTACACTTCCTCTGGTGTACAAGTCAGAGAACCAGAGTAGAATTAGTAGGGATATATAGATAGATATAGATATAGATATAGATATAGATATAGATATATGGATAGAGAGAGAGATTGAGATTGCAGGAATTGGCTCATGTGATTATGGAGACTGAGAAGTCTCACAATCTACTATCTGCAAGCTGGAGACCCAGGAAGCCAGCGATTCAGTCTGAGGCTGAAGGCTTGAGAACTAGGGGAGCTTAGGGTGCAAATCCCAGTCCAAGGACTAGAGAAGATGAGAGATGTGTAAGCTCAAACGGTGAGAGGGAAAAAAAGGGGGAGGGGCAAATTCCTCCTTCCTTTGCCTTTTGTTCTACTCAGTCCTTCAATGTACTGGGTGATAGCCACCCACATTGGGAAAGTCAATCTTCTTTGCTGAGTCCACTGATTCAAATTTCATCTTACGTGGAAACACCCTCACAGAAACACCCAGAAATCATGTATAATCTGGACAATCTGTAGACAGTGAAGTTAACATATACATGTACCACATCTGGTTACCTCTGTGATGGGTACTGTGATCATATTTATTCTTTTTTGTTGTTGTTAATCCTCACCCAAGGAAATTTTTTCCATTGATTTTTAGAGAGAGTGGAAGGAAGGGGGAGAGACACAGAGAGAAAAACATCTATGTGAGAGATACACATCGATTGGTTGCCTCCCACAGGAGCTCCAACCAGGACCAGGGATCTAGCCTGCAACCTATGCTCCCTTGGTATCCTCCCTTGACCAGAATCGAACTCGGGACCCTTCAGTCTGCAGTCCAACGCTCTATCCACTGAGCCAAACCGGCTAAGGCCATATTTATTTTTATATCTTTGTTAAGAGAAGGGTGTTTGAACTGTACTTTTCTGTTACCAGAAAAGTTAGTGTAATAAAATAGGCTCACCACAAATAATGCAAAGATATGGATCTTAAAACATACTATTAGTGAATACAGTTAAACTAATATCCCAATAATTGATTCCTTGGCTTTGAGCTCATGAAATTACTCAGCAAAGCTTTAGTGTCTGGATTGAAACTGAGATGAATGCAGTTTAGTAGACATCTGCTAAATAAAAATAGGGCCTTAATAGAAAGTAATAACCAGAAAGTACAAATCATGTGACAGTCCTTTAGCTCCAATAACCGGAACTATGAAACTGAAACCTTGCAACATTTTGCCAAATGTAAGGACTTTTGAGTGATAATAAAAGGGATCTTGGCTGACAAATTAGGCATTGCTCATCCAGCTTCTTTGATGAGTGAACTTGGGTTCCTTGCCCTCTTACTGGGGATGTCTTCCCAGCATTCCGTGGTCTGTGTACCACCAAACACAAACTCTTTTTCTTAGTTCCTGTTCTCACCTACTACCCACTCCTCCCTCTACCAACTTTCACAGCTCCACCTGCACCATCTGCCCTGAAGCCCTTCAGAACTAATTCCATGGTGCCTTATTCCTGTTCTTATCTGTCATTTCCCTAGGCTCAGAACTCCCAGATCAATCTCTGAACGCTCCCCCTTATGACCCCTAATTGTGACCACACTTTTGAAATCCTTCCACTATGCCCTCAGGAACTCATATGCATTCTGTTACCAGCAAAATCCTCCTTTTCCATACCACTGTCTCTGAACAGTCTCTGTTCCTTCTGGAAACCAACTTTTGCTAAGGATCCTGTTTTCCCCATGGCTGTCTAACATGCTCCGTGTAATCATTAATATGTGGTTAGAAGTTGAGACAAGAGATCACGGGGGGACTTCCAGAACAAACCTTTCAACCTTCAGGCAAATGAGCTTCAGTGGCCTTCAGTGGCCATGCAATTATAGGAGAAACTAGCTTCCTTGTGTATTATTTTATGCTCCAACTGGAACAGACTACAGAGAATCTTTGAGTTCTAATCTCATTTCTCTTCCCAGTAGAACTGTGATTAAGAAAAAAAGGGGGGCAGGGAGTCTTTGGTATTGCCCAAAGAGCCAAGGTTTGTACTCACTTCCAGAGGTTTGAATGCTGGCCTTTCATTCTCCTACTTGTGTGACTCTATGTAAGATTCATAACCATTTGAAGTGTGAATTTGTCTTATTTTTAGAACATAAAGGGTAATATCTTTGAGACTGAAAATTCATAGGTAATTTAAATAAAATATGTATACTAAAAAGTGGCACATGTTCCTCTCTTTTGGACTTAAATATATGTCTGTGAAGCCTTTGTTTAGGAGAAGGGTGTTTGAACTGTACTTTAGATACCATATCTCTGTAGCTCTTACAAAAATAAATAACAGGAAACCATCCTACTTTTCAGATTGTTCCTTCACCTCTACATTGAAATAAAATACCACTCCCACTTTGTATATTCCTTTTCATTATCTATGCCCTTCCATATATATTGCATTATTTTCATAATTTTGCAAGTATAAGTTCATGTTTACATATAAAAAGACTGAATTTCAAAGAAATCCTTTTAATTTCATACTGCTCCTCAATGAAAATAATCTACTTAGATAAACTGTGGATCAATGATGGTGAAAGGAGTTTTAGGGATAAAATAGGCAGGTTTAGAGAGTTTTAGGAATGAGGGGGGTCCATAGGAGAGGAATGCATAGATGGAGACTTGAAGACACCAGGGTACTTATCTTAATACAGAGGATAGAGAAATGCCACAGAAAAAGGAGGTCCAGGCAGATGGAAACATTTCTGAACTGAGAAATTAAAACAGCTATAAACCAAGGATGGACAGGAGTATCCCTGGCCTGAGCAGCTGGGAGATCAAAGGCAACTCCAACCAGCAAGATAAGGGGGAAAGAGGGGGACACCACATGGGCTTTGAGCTTTGAAACTAATACCATTAGCAGAATGGCCAATGAGGAAAACATGGGAGTCCCAAATTAAGGAAAGGGACCAGTAAGAAAGGGTCAGGTTCAGACAAAGAACTGCAACTAAGGGACATGAGACACAGGGGGACACTTGATTTTCCCATTAGAGAGAGAGAGAGAGAGAGAGAGAGAGAGAAATAAGGTTTTTTTCATGGGGGTAGGGGAGAGTCTTCCCAGGAGACACCCCTGCCCCAATGGAGTTTGTATCTTCTTCCAATAAACTTCTACATTCTTTATTAAGGAAGCCTTTTTGTCCATGAGTTTATTCTTCAAATTTTGTGAGGACACACGGGAAGAAAAGTCTGCACCCCGAACCCCATGTTTCAATGGTATCTCTAAATATAAGAAATTCCTAAACTCAAGAGATGATTCATAAAATTAAAAAGATTTAATATAATAAAATGTAGTTTAACTGTTAGAAATTAATAAAGCAAAGGATTTCCATTTTCAACTGTAATAAGCTAGATATTACCCATACTCCCACTGGGCATAAATAATTAAGCCTAGAAAAAGTCAGATAAATTTTACAAATCCTAATTATTTTTAAAGGCATCATCAAGGTGCCATGGAAAACAAAAATTAGATTAAAATTTCAGAGACAGAAGTACCCTGAGTAAGTGAGCTCTTGACCTCAAATCATTTTCCCCTCGAAGGGCATTTGCCCATTCTAACTTCAGGCTGAGGACTGGGATTAGCCCAGGCCTAGGATCTCTGCTGGGGAAAGAGAAAACAGAAAACCTTTAGCTATCATGCAGGACTGGTATAAAATGAACTGGAAACTTGAGGGAGCTCAAAGACTACAGATTAGTTCCCAATTTCCAATGTGTGGGAGGGGGTTTTCCACATCACCAATAATTCTCTGATACCAGCTGGGCATACTGACAAGTCAACTCAGTCCTTACAATGCTACCCTAAGATAGCATCAGATTCCACAAGTAAGAGCTCAGTTCCACAGGACTGCCTCCATCCACTCAGACACAAGTCACAAGCCCAGGTTATCGGCTGTGCTCCTGACAAGCAGTTATAGGCTGGAGGTCCCAGTGATCCTCAATTTGGGTTTGATTACTTTATGAGACTAGTTCATCAAATTCAGAGGAAATCATTTCATATGCTAGATCACCAATTTATTATAAAACTATATAACTCAGAAACAGTTAAATGGAAGGGATGCACAGGGCGAGGTATGAGGAAAGGGTGGGGCACATCCATGCCCCCTCCAAGCATACCACTCTCCCAGTACCTTCACATGTTCACCAACCTAGAAGCCCTCAACCCCAACCTTTCAGGTTTTCATAGAGGCTTCACTACTTTAGACATGATTGACTAAATCACCGGCCATTGCTGACTAAACTCAATCTGCAGTCTCTATCCTCTCCCATCTCTGTGTGATCAAGAGTGGAACTGATGCCCTAACCAGTTTGGATCAGTGGATAGAGCATTGGTCTGTGTACTGAAAGGTCCCAGGTTTGATTCTGGTCAAAGGCATGTACTTTGGTTGCGGGCACATCCCCAGTAGGGGGTGTGCAGGAGGCAGCTGGTCGATGTTTCTCTCTCATCGATGTCTCTAACTCTCTATCCCTCTCCCTTCCTCTCTGTAAAAATCAATAAAATATATATATTTTTTAAAAAAGAGTGGAACTGATCCAACCCTCAAAGCACACAGTTGGCTTCACTGGCAACCAGCCACACCCCCACACCCCCACACCCCGCCCCCATGCTTAGGTGCTTTCCAAGCCACCCTATTAACACAACAAAAGACACCTTAATTGTTCTCAGCACTTAACAAATTCCAAGGGTTTGGGGAGCTCTGTGCCAGAAAAGGTGAGGAAGACCAAATATATTCTTTCTTATTATAAATCACAATGTCATAAAGGCCCTCATAAAAGAGTTCCTAAATTTGAGGACAGAAGAGAGGCTGGGAGTGATGCAAAAGATTCTATAAGAAAAAGTAGAAAGTTCCTTGGTCTCAGGGTGATTAGAATATAAAGCAAGACCAGTGAGAGGAGGTTGGTCTCAAATACACAACCAACCTCTCCCTCAAGACATTGGCCAGATTTTGCAATTGTATGAGGTAGGTGGCAGAAGAGCTGTGTGAAAACCTCTGAAGGACATAGTTGTATCTCCCATGGGTTTTCAGTACTAAAGAGACAAAAATGTGCCAATCTCTCAATCCAAATCCCAAGATTAGGATTGTTACGTGCTTCTAGTGAAGTGCCTTCTTTATTGTCATGTGATGACCCTCCTGATCCATGGTGATATTCCACATTCTAAAGTTGACCTTGCATTACTGTAGTAACACCAGCTCTTTTGATTAGTTTTAGGTTAAATAAATATGTACACATCTCTCTCTCCCATAGCAGTTTCTCTCATATTTTTTGATAGTGTGGGAGGGTACCTTCATTTGTTAAATGACCAAAAAAGGTTTCAAATTACATGCATGGATATGTGTGATGGCCATGTTGTGAAAAGCATAAAGTAGGGTGCAATTTATATGTCCCTTCAACATGTTCTCTCAACATCAGTTTTGCAAAGATACATATGACCAATGTGATTCTTACAAATCAAAATAATCTCTTCAGTACATTCATGATGATGCTCAACAATTCTCAGGACACTATATTCTAACTCTTCCTCTTTATTTCCCAATCAGAATGCAAATGATTGAGAGATGATATTTAGTCATTTAGTCAATCCATTACGATTTATATTTTAAACATAAACCATTCCTTGAAAAATTTACTTATTATGCTAACAATATTTTAAATTGGTAATTTTCTCAGTATTGATTGAGGGCAGACCCATAACTGAAACAAAACGATATATGCCAATACCCACTCCCCCCAAATTCCAAAGGGATAGCAGACCATTTGTGTAGATTTTTTTTTTTTTCAAAAAATGTGACTAAAAAGTCACCTCCTGAGTTGAGATTGAAGGATGAGAAATTTTTTGAAGGAAAGTAGTTGAGAATGTTGCAATGTATTTTCCTCACCACTTGCTCCCAAATAAAGTAAAGGGTGTACTTCTCTTTCCATGAGGCCTATTGAGAAAGGCTTCAAGACAACCACTTAGACAACTTGATATACATCCCCTGGAGTGTGGAAACTAATGCCTGAGAAATCTACGATGAATGGCTGTGGCTATTGTCCTAGTTCCAGAATGAAAAGTCATATCTACACTGGGAAGCAGCTTAGTTTCCACTGATGACAGGAGGAAGATGCAAATGTGTCAAAGATCCAACAATGATTGTGTAGTAGGAAGCCAGCCAATTGTTTAAAAATAGACTTTGTCGACCTGGCTGGTGTGGCTCAGTTGGTTGGGTGTTGTACCATGCACCTAAAGGTCACCAGTTTGATTCCAGGTCAGGGACCATGCCTGGGTTTGGGCTCCACCCACTGTGGGTGGCATTCAGGAGGCAGCTGATCATGTTTCTCTGTCTCTCTCTCTCTCTCTCTCTCTCTCTCTCTCTCTCCTCTCTCTCTAAAAAAAATCAATAAAAAGGTTTTAAATAGTCTTTGTCCAAGAGTCAGCTTCATTATAATTGTTTATTAGATTCATAAAGAAAGGGGTGGGGGTTGTGCGTGAACAGCCAAGAGGAAGACCTTGCTGACATCAAGGGTGTAGAAATCAGGTGATCCCAACTAGGAAGTCCCCATGGAACTCACAAATGTGCCTCATAAGGGAAAAAATAAAAATCATTTAACATCCACCATGTCCCAAATCACTAGCTACAGATCACAACCACACAATTGAAGACTGGCATTTCCTGAATCTAACCTTTGTTCTCTTCCTACCCTGTTCCTAGAGAATTCAAGAATTAGAGTTCATGAGAAGAATTCCATCATGTTTCCTTCCCCATTAACTGGCTTCCCAACGTGATGTCGGTGCATGTTGGAGAAGAAACCTTCAGTTTCCAGTGGATTTCATAGTTTGTTTGTTTTTCAGAGTGGACATCTCAATTACTAGACTGAATGTGTCCTCAGAACTAAATAATGTTTTATTATCTGGGAGTGACTCGAATAGTCTTTTAACACAGGAGCTAGTTTTCAGATGGAGCAGGGAGAAACTGCATCGTAGCAGTTGTAAGAGCTGCTATTGGTAGGGGGAGACAGTTGTTTCTGTTGGAATCCTGTCACAGACAGCTAGATGCTGATCAATTCCAGGGAACACAGGTAAAGTAATTGCCCAGCTTCTGTAGCATTTGGGTTGGTGTAATGTGACTGGGATCTGCCCAATAAATGGTCAGTGGAGATGTGCTACTATGTAGACCTGGCTATACTAGTAAACCACCCCCATGATTCCCCAATTTTCTCCTGACATCATGCCTAGAAGTGAGGGCCTCTGAGATTCTGTATGATGGGAATCTTGCTACATGGTAAGAAATCAAGATCCCTGAGTCACTGCTTGGAAGCCAGAACCATCCCCAAACTCAGCAAATCACCTGACCATATGCAAACTGTAACAGGAGCAAAAATAAACTTTTATTTTTTTTAATACACTGTGATTTCAGTTTGTTTTCCTCAACACAGCCCTAACTCTCCTTCCATAAAATTCTGACAATATTAGCAATTATATGAATAGTTCCCACAACTGATTCTGAGTAATCAGTGGGTGTTAACATTAAGTAGAGAATAATTTCCTTGGAGAATCAAGTATGCAGGCATCTCTCCTTAAAGCCAGATGAGAATCACAAAATCACCCAAATCTGTTCTTTAGTGAACAATGTCATAACACTGTTATGTGGAGGGAAGGGAAGGGTATGTCTATCTGAGGTCCACAACAATGGGTAAGATGAGCTGAGAATTTAAACCCTATCCAATCCTAAAACAAGCCCAATTCTTGGTTTCTCAGTGGGAAGAAAAGTATATAACTTCCAATTAGATTAATGAGAGATTTTGGTGATGCACAAATTTGAGCTTGGCCTGGAGAGGTTGGTGGGATCTGATTAGACAGAGGACAGAGAGGCTATTCCAAGAGGGAAGTGCAGCCCAAACAAAGGGTACAGGTACAGGAATGAGTGTGTTACAAGCATAGGAAATGGGCCAGTCACTAACCATGATAGATCCCAACATTTGGACCATGGATATTAAGACTGAAAAGATCAAAAGGGGTTTAGGGAAGAATTTTGAATAAAGGATTGATAAGATAGCATAATTTGACTATTAGATGATTCCCAGGGATAATATATTGTGACTAGGGACCCAGTGCACAAATTTGTGCACCTTGAAAGGAACTGTAGACCTCAAGGCTGTGGTGGGCACAAGGGTGGGTCTCGACCCATCCTCTAAGCCCCCACTCACCTGCTCCACCATCCCACGGAGGCTGACACCCACCATGTTCTGCATGTGCCCCCTGGTGGTCAGCGCATGTTATAGCGACTGGTTGTTCGGTTGTTCCACCATTTGGTCTATTTGCATATTAGGGTTTTATATATATGGATATTACCATGTGCCAGTTACTGTACTAGGAGCTTTATATTTCATTTACTTCTTATAATCCAGTGATGTATATATTTTTACAGTCCCATTTTATAAATATGAAAATTGAGGCAAAGGGTAAGAAGGTAATTTGATCTCAGTTAAAAAGCATAGTGAGTGTAACATCCAGAATTCAGGCTCAGGTAGTCTGACTCCAGTAAATGCTTTTAACCACTATACTGCATTTTGAAAATATGAAGGTGAGGGTTGGAGGCAGTGAGGAGTAGTGGAAAGAGCTTTAACTTTGAAATCATAATAATCTTGGCTTGAATCCTTTCTCTATTGTACAAAGTCTTGGCCACACAAAACCATGACCTCCTGGTTCATAGGTCAACACGCAACCACTAAGTCAGGCTGGCTGAGCTAAAAATACATATATTTTTAATAAAGATAATACCACCTACCTTTATTTATTTATTTATTTATTTTTAATTAAAGAAATCTCTGGTATAAAGAGTAACTTGTAAGGCACATAGAGCATAGTAGGTGGCTCAATATATAGTAGACTTTGTAATGGTGCAGCATTGTATGTGGCACTGCCTGATGGCATTTGCAGATATGTTACTGGAGCTGGGGTTAAAGGTGAGTGTTGAAGCAACAGCTACCTATACAGTGGTTCTCAACCTTGCTAATGCCGCGACCCTTTAATACAGTTCCTCATGTTGTGGTGACCCCCAACCATAAAATTATTTTTGTTGTTATTTCATAATTGTAATTTTGCTACTGTTATGAATCGTAATGTAAATATCTGATATGTAGGATGTATTTTCATTGTTACAAATTGAACATAATTAAAGCATAGTGATTAATCACAAAAACAATATGTAATTATATATGTGTTTTCTGATGGTCTTAGGCGACCCACAGGCTGAGAAACGCTGCTATATAATATGCTAATTGAGTTTTCAACAGTGGATGAGAAAGAGGGAATGGGGCTCTTAGTGGCTGTTAGGCTGTGGGAGATGAAACAGATCCAGAAAAGAATGGTCAGGGAAATAGAAAGTGCGTTTGGTTAAATTTAACTAAAAAGAGTTTGCACTTCCTACAGGTAAATGGGCTGACTAATGGAATGATCTCTTACCTGGAATACCTAGCATCATGAATAAAAAGATTGCTAAAGATTAAATACTTGTCACAGACAACCCACAATATGACTTTACATCTGGATAATATTTTTAATTGTATTTTAAATAAAAGTTACCTCTTCCTTTTCTTGAAAATAATTGGTAAATAAGAAGCGTTATTCATTTTTTACTTTTTTTGTTGTTGCTGTTAATGCTCACTCGAGGGTATTTTCCATTGATTTGTAAAGAGAGTGGAAGGGAGGGTGAGAGACAGAGAGAGAAACATCAATGTGAGGGAGACGCATTGATTGGTTGCCTCCCACATGCACCAGGGCTGGAATCAAGCTGGCAACCGCGGTGTGTACCCTTGACTGGAATCAAACCCGGGATCCTTCAGTCTTCAGGCCAATGCTCTATTCACTGAGCCAAACCAGCTAGGGACATTTTTACATTTTAATCATGCAAACATCTTAAATGGCTTCTTCCATTTCCATTGGACTCTTTTTTTCCCCCAGAATAGCAAAAAGAAAAATAGTTCATTCCCATGAAGAACTTAAGACTACCTTGTCTTTTCAATTTCTAATTTCCATTGCTTTTTTTCCAAAGTAATTTCTCTGTTATTTATTCCATAGCAAAACATTTATTGAGCACTTTAAAGGCACTGTGTTAGGCTTCCTGGGATTACAAAAATTAAATTAAAAACAATCACTGTCTTTAAGGCCTGTACATTTCAGGGAAAACAAAAGATATTTATATAGAGCTATGCATACAAATCACCAAAATTCAAGCCTTAATATTCAGGTCATGAAAAACAATTACTGCTTATTTCTAAGGATGCAGAGCTAAGCAGTGAAAATATATGGGATCAGAACAGGTAGAAATGAGAAGTGACAAAGAGGAAACATTGCTGGAAAACTGAGTAATTATAAAGTATTAAATTTGAAGATTTTATTGTTCTTGTTTGAACAAAGCTAATGTATAATTTCAATGTGTTGCATTAACAAATATCAAATAACTTATGTCTTTCCTCTTCCTTTTGATTTTTTATTGAGCCATATTGAACACTGTAGTAGCTTACATAATTTTTTAAAATTTTTTATTGATTAAGGTATTATAAATGTGTCTTTATCCCCCCATTGTCCCCTCATCCCCCCAGTCTTGTCCTCACCCTTACCCCCTGTTGTCTGAGTCCATCACTTATGTTTATATGCATGTATACAAGACCTTTGGTTGATCTCTCCCTCTTACCCCCAACTTCCCCTATCTTCCCTTTGTGGTTTGAGCATCTGACCCATGCTTCTCTATCTCTAGATCTGTTTTTGTTCATCAGTTTATGTTGTTCATTATAGTCCACAAATGAGTGAGGTCATATGATATTTATCTTTCTCTGACTGACTTATTTCACTTAGCATAATGCTCTCCAGCTCCATCCATGCTGCTGCAAATGGTAGGAGTTCCTTCCTTTTTACAGCTGCATAGTATTCCATTGCATAGATGTGCCAAAGTTTTTTAATCCACTCATCTGCTGATGGGCACTTAGGCTGATTCCAAATCTTAGCGATGGCGAATTGTGCTGCTATAAACATAGGGGTGCGTATATCCTTTCTGATTGGTGTTTCTGGTTTCTTGGGATATATTCCTAGAAGTGGGATCAAAAACGTAACTTCCATTTGACCCAGTGATCCCACTTCTAGGCTTTTGTAAAATTTTTAAGACAAGTTGCAACTTTCCATAATCATCCTACTGTTTGAAATATACCTATTCAGGTATAACTCTAAAGTTTATACAAGTATGGAAAGGAAATAATCTTTGATCTGCACAATCTGTCACCTACTCAAAAGGCAGGAACAGATCCCTTTATTGCAAATCTATTGACCACATAAATGTAAGCCAATCAAGATGAAAGGACTAACTCAGTTACTAGTAGTTTATTTATGGTGCTGTCAGGGTTACTGCCTGGTAAATAAATTAAGGTCTTATCAGATGACTAATACACTGCAGGGAAAAATCAGTCCTCAAAGTTTTGGAGCAAAACTTCTTTCTCTCTGAAGTGTCACAGATTTTGCAAGGGTTTATCACCAAGGGATACAGCAGAGAGAAAATAGCCCACTGTACAGAATGTGCTCACCAATTTGAGTGTCAACCTACTAGCATAACCGTCACTTCTTGAGACTAAAGCTTACATAAATCTGTGTCTACCATGTTTTGCATTCTCAACCCTATACTTTTTCATAAGATGAGCTGCCAGAAGGAGCAATCATTTATTGAATAAGAGGTTAAGGTTTTACTTCATTAAAAAAAGAGGGACTTCCCATAAGACTTAATCATATTTTAATAATAATAATAATAAACTATTGAATACTAATGATGTATCAGATACTGAGCTGAACAGTTTATCACATTCCTCAAGTTTGTAGGCATCATTGTATAATGAAAACAGCGCATGTATTAGAGTCAGGTAGGCTTGTGCTCAAAACTGACTCTTTACTCTTAACTATGTGGGTACCTTAAATAAGTGGCAGATCCTCTTTGAGTCTCATTCTTTTATTTTTAAGAACAGTATACTAATATGTTACACATTAAATATGTAAAGCCTCTTCTATAGCAATTGACACAGTAGTGCTCAATAAATTCACAAGCCTAACAGTAGGCACAGAAAATTTACCCATGCTTTAAATAACATTGCCTTGATATTTCTTACTACATGGCCTTAGTTTCACTGGTAAGTAAAACTAGGTTTAACACAGACTGAACAATGACTTTTGGTGTACAAAAAGCCATATTGGGTACACATTAATGTTGAATCACAAGACAGAAATTATTAATACCGATCCTTGACTATAGCTATAAAAGCAAATCAGGTGACCTACTGCTTGTCTTTGGGACCTCATAGCAGCTTTATATGCATGAATTAATTTATTCTCCTGATCCTCTCCATTTTCCTCACCCTCCGTCATCTGTAGTTTGAAGATCACTATTAACATCATCTTCCTTAGTTTTTCTGATGTTCCAGACACTCATAAGACATACCATAACCTTTCTTGCTGGGAATGATCAAAGCTTTGAAGTCATTGAAGTTTTCATGGCAGTTTTTTGAAAACCATCCTATGATGAGCAGCTAAGAGGTTGTGACCTTCTTATTGGGGCTTACGTGAAATTAGTGCTAACGTTTTGTGGGCATCTTTGAATGTTTTGCTTTTGATCTGGATTCCATCCCAATATGTTTAAAATCTCTCAATGTTTAAACAGCGTTCTGTATAGAGGAAGACCTTATACCTTATTCATTATGCAGTTTTAATTTTTTTCTAATCACTTTTTGCTGGAATATAAAATGCAAGTTGATATATGTATGCTCAGTTTACTAAATTTACCTGCTAATTGTTATAGTTTACCTGGAGATTCTTTCTATAACCATGTTTTCTATAAACGATGACAGTCCTTTTTTCCTCTGCAATACTCTGCCATTTGTTCTAACCAGCAGCTCCAGCATAATGTTACCTAGAAGAGGCGATAATGGGCATCTTAATCTCCTCCCTGATCTCATGGTGCAAACTTAAAAGATTTTACCATTGATCATGAGGCACAGAGTGAGGGTTTGGTAGATGTTCTTTAACAGATTAAATTAGTTTATTTCTATTTCTAGTGTGCTAAGAGTTTATAATGTGGATGGGTGTTGAGAAATATCAATGTTTTTTATTTAATTATTGAGGTGATTCTATAATTTTCTCCTTTACTTTCTTTCTTTAGTGGATTATATAGATTTTTTAGTATTAAAACAATCTCAAACTCACCTTGATCTCACTTGACTCAGTTTTCAGCTAAAAGAATTTGGGATTTCTGTGTGTCTATGAGAGGTTATATCTTGTAATATTTTTTTTTATAATGTCTTTATTAGGTTTCATTATCAAGGTTATACTGGCTTAGTAAAATTGTAAGTGTTCCCTCTTTTCCTATCCTTTGACAAAGTTTAGATGAGATTGGTGTTATTTTTCCCTTAAATGTTTGTAATTTTCACCACTACACTTATCTGTACCTGAAGTTTTCATTGTGGGAAGGTTTTAAGTTTCAGACACATATCTTTATTAAATATAGGCATTTAAAAAATTTTTATAATATATCTTGTACATGTTTTTAATAAATTGCTTTTAAATGTAACTTGGTCATTTTATCAAAATTTTATAATAGCAATGCCCTCATTTGCCTTCTAGATAATATTTGTGCTCACATCTAATCTTCAAATCTTCATAATGACTCTTTGTTGTAGGTATTATTATTTTCTCACTTTTATAAATGAGGAAATGAGCCCTGGCTCTTATGACTCAGTTGGTTGGGTGTAGTCCCATGCCCTGAAATGCACTGAAAGGGTGCCAGTTTGAGTCCCAGTCAGGGCACATGCCTGGGTTGTGGGCTATATCCCCAGAAGGGAGCATGCAGGAGGCAGCCAATCAATGCTTCGCTCTAGCATTGATGTTTCTCTCTCTCCCTTTCCCTTTCTCTCCTCTAAAAATCAATAAAAATATTTTAAATAAATAAATATGTAAATGAGGAAGTGAACCTTAAAGAGCAAGGCAGTTGCCCAGGTTTACTTCACTAGTAAGCTCAGAGCCAGGACTCAAAGCAAAGCCCATATTCTTCACAACCACAGCACACTCACTGCAGACACCCATTGTAGCCTGGGCTACGCTGATGTTAGTCTATTTAGAAAACAAAATGCATAGGGGAGCAGGGTTTTTGTCCAAGAAAAAGAGAAAATGGATTAGGAAAAAGATAAATGAACTTCTCCTCAGTCCCTAAACACTTACACATTTGACCACAGTACTATTTTGAATCATTTTCCACTTTCCACGAACTTTTATGTGCTATTCAGCATCTACAAAGAGCTCCTCCCCATCCTATTAGAAAACTTTGGATAATCCTGTAAGTGCCAGCTTCTATTCAATGACGGATTCCTTCTATTCTTCTCTTCCCTGTCTTCCATCCCCTGAAGGATTCCTTAACTCTCTCAACAAAATAGACCTCTCTGCTTCTATTGCCACTGTAGTCATCATAAAAAACCCTCTGTTGTAGTTCATCTATTTATATATAACATTGTAAATATGTTTATAAACATCGTCCTCTCCGACAGAATTATCTGTCACTTGAAAGTAGTCAGAACCATGTCTCCTGCATTTCTATCCCTGGCGTTTAACATAATCACAAAGGAGGTGCAAAGGGAAACCATGATGGTCAATGCTATAGGACTAATTAGTTTTACATGCTTTTCTAATCTCCCCAAAGAATCTTACCCTGGAGGAATTTACCACAGCAGAACTTTGCTTGGCATACAGTTTTCTCTACAAATAAAATTGCCCCCCAAAAAAGAATGATCTAAACTACTTCCATCATTTAAGGTTCCAGCTCTATTTTAAATGAAGAAATGCTGTCACATGGCTTCAAAAACTGAAGTATATTTTTTAACTGTTCATGTTTAACCAGTTCATGCTTAAATGCATACATTCACTGACACTGTGGCTGTCTGATACCTCAATTAGAGATAACATCAAACTCTAATTTTGATCTAAATTTGAGGCTTCACTAAATGTGAGGCTCCAGTATTTGTCTTGCCTCCCTGCTCCTCGCCGCCTTTCTCCATTCTCCTCTATTCCGCTGATTATGAATGGACTGTATGATGTAGCAACCAAAAACTTCTCTGAGGGGCATCTAACCACAGAAAACCATTAGAAAACTTTAGAGGCCTGAGAATACCCTGTGGAACTTAGAGCTGCAATAAGGGACACAGCCACTAGGTGGAACCCCATATAACTGAAGGTTGCCTCCTGCCCATTATTAATTACTTCAGCCCTTATGATGCCTGCGGATGCTGGAAAGGACAGAAGAAAGCAGGAAACCAATCCCTTCGTTTTCACAGAGGAGGAATCTGAAGGCCCGTCAAGGAACGGAGTAGTTAGTCACACACTGAATTAGTGGTTAATACAAAATCAGCACCCAGAGCCGGTATTGCCCTATGTCTCTGCATTTGTCACAGTAATTGTTTTGCCCCAGGGTTATGAATGGAAAGGGTGTACAGCTTAAATAACAGGAGACAGGCCTGATCAGTCTCCTCTACAGCGAGACAAAGTAGTATTGGCTTAACATTAATTAGCTCGTGTTCTGGGGTCACATGTTTACAGCCCGAGGAAGCGGCTTCCAGGACGGTGCCTGCCACAGTGACTGTGCAGAGGGAGGTTTCCAGGCTTCTTAGTAGATCATCAAAGAGGCCTACATCACTGGTCTCAACCAACTACAGGAAGGGGTGTGAACAGACTGAGCGGGAAGGATTGTCTGCAGCATTTCTATGGACAAATTATGTGATCTCAGAGGCAGGTTTCCAGCCCACTGTGTCCATGGTAAAATGGGGCAGACTGCTTTGCCCAAATGGACACAATCAGCACATATTCACATTAAAAAAATAACTACAGTGAAAACATCTCTTTACCTCTAGAACCAAAGTGATCTGGTCTTCTGATAGAATCTCCGTGCCATTATATTTATATATAAAGTGTAGCAGCCACAATAAATAGAGGTGCTCCATATATAAGTATTAATTTGGCTCCTGGTATCTTCATTTATTAAATTTGTAAACTGAATGTGAAAGGAAGTCCATTAAAAAAAAGAAACTGACTATAAGATTTACAGAAAGAATAACACCCAAAGTAGGTTGGCTCTCTTAGACTTAGTATCACTTTATATTGTTAAAATCATTTGAGAAACACTCCCATAACCTAGTAAAATTTAAGTATAGACAACAACAAAGCATTTACTTAATTCCAGGCACTGTTCAAATTGCTATATATAATGATTATTCTACTTATTTATTACAACCAACTCTGTGAGTTAAGTAACATTACACCAACGTTTCAGAAGGAAATGTCAACATCAACAATAAAAAATAAAGTGTGTCACAGGTAAATGTCAGAGTGGGAATTTGAACACTGCTGTACATATGCCAGAGATTGTGTAATAATTGCACATATCAATTTATATTTGGTGTTTGACTCCAAAACCTGTACTCTTAACCCTACATATTTAGGTTCATTATTTGTCTTCTTGGACTCAAAGCTAAGAAAATAAACTATGGCTAAAACTACTTGCGCATAGAGGTTCATTTATAATAGTGAAAAATTGGAAGCCATATAAAGGTCATAGAGAGATAGAGTAAATTATAAAGCAATATATAGTCATCTGAAAGAATATATATACAAATATAAATGTATACATATAATAGGTAAAAACAAATGTTTTTTGTGGATGCTTCCCTTTTGGGAGATAAAGAAAACAGAACAAATGTCAAGTTTTATGTATGAAATACATCAGAATAAGAAAGCAAACTCATATATTTATTCTGGTCAGTACGTTCTGAATATGAGAATGTTTTAGTTCCTAGTGTTACTAAGCTTTGTCTCACCGAGCGAGATCAAGCATTTGAGACAATAATCACCATGTTCTTGTTGTTTTTTATAAGAATGTTTTAGAAGTAATGAAACCAGTAAGAATAAAACCTGGGCTTCTGATGTCCCTACCTGGGGACCTAAGCTGGAGAAGAGAACCCCCTCTAGCCGCCGCCCAAAACATGGATGACAAGATGGAAGGTGAGCCCAGAAGAGGCAATTCTGCTGCTGGGCACACCCTGCTTTTTTCAAGGATGCACTAAAATCTGACTCTGTAGCTTCTTTAAGAACACCAAGTAAAGAAGAAAGTTCCTTAATGTGAAATTATTGACTAAATAATAATACGGATATCACACCCATCACGAGTCTCATCCTTCTCGTGGGGTAATCCCAGGACCCTGAGAAGATGTGTTCTGAGCCAGAGAGGGTGTAGTCAATGCCGTCGATTTCTTCTAGGTCCCCTGTACCTTGCCTTCTCTCTTTCATTTTTTTTTTTTTAAGAACCAAGTGATTAACTGCTTCCATAGAAGTAGATTATGGAGGACTCTTTTCCCCAAACTTTAAATTACCATCAACAAATATAAAAACAAGACAAAAAATACACAAACTTGTTACCAGGATAGTAAACATCATACAAGAACAGATCATAGGTGATATATGTGTGTACATGCCTCTTTCTCTTGTTTTGTTTTTCATAAGTAGTTACATTACTTGAAATTTTTATTTAAAGGAAGAACATGAAGGCCCTGGCCAGTGTGGCTCAGTTAGTTGAGCCCTGTCCCATGCACCAAAAGGCCCTGTTCGATTCCCAGTCAGGGCACATGCCCGGGGTTGTGGGCTCAATCCCCAGGAGGGGGAGTGCAGGAGGCAGCTGACAGATGCTACTCTCTCTTATAGATGTTTCTGTCTCTAAAATAAATTTTAAAAAAATATTTTAAGAAAGAAGAAGACGAACATTAGGAGCCAGGAGAGCAGCTGATGTACAAGAACCCGAGAATATTAAAAGAGCTAGGAATGTATCTCTCTACTTACTGAGAGGTCTGAGATCCTTTCTTTCTCTATCTCCATTCTCAGAATCTAGAGCACTCACATCAGGGGAGCTCATGCGCGCGCACACACACACACACAAATATTGCCGCTTGTCCTACCTTCTATTTAATAATGCACGTTCTAACTGAATCAGCCCTCCTCCTGGATTCCCTCTTGCCGTGAAATCTCTTCTGACCCTGGACTATCTCTGCCCCTGACTCTACACATCTTTTCTCATACTTTATCCTCCAGTCATTTGGAAGCACATGCACTTTTCCAAACATACAGAATGTTTAGCAACTCTGTGCCTTAGTACAAGCCTCACTTCCGAAAAGACCTTTGGACTTCCTCACTCCAAACTACTTATTATTCTTTAGGTGACTCCTCCTCCATGGAACTTCTCTACATCACACTCTCCCTCCCTACTAGTGGCTTGTTTCATACATAAGGCTCAGTAACCTCTTTCTATCACTGAAATTGTTGACTAAATACTAATAACAATATCACACTGTTCATTGTATAACATAATTATTTGACTTTATGACTTCATAACTAGCATAGTACCCCCACAAATTAGCTTTTCAACAGTAATAGTGATAGTGATGTTGATGGTGATGAAGAGGAATAATAATAATAGTAATAATAATAGATAAATAGATCAATAAATAAAAGGGCATACACCTACAATAGGTAAGATGTTGAAATTCTGCCAACCTAAAATCTGCCCCCCTGTGGGGGCCAGTGTAGCCTGTGTGCAACCCCCTGTGCTGTCTCCCCGGTTGTAGAGTCGCCTGCTCCTACAGGGTCAGCAGCCCAGCCTTCTACTGAAGTACAAACTGCTTGAAGGTTGCTCAGTGCATAGGAAGGATGCACCATGTCAGAAACCAGGAATCTTAGATTCTGCTTCTCAGAAGAATCCTGCTTTAAATTCTTAAAGAGAATCCTGCCTTAAATTAGCCTGTGACTGTGGGCAAGTCTCTGGAATTTTCCTGAGAAAATTCTATTTCTCCATCTACATGGAGAATATTAACCCTGGTCTGTATTTCCACATCATGTGGTTATATTAAAAAGATGTTGTATGGCCCTGGCACGTGTGGCTCAATTGGTTGCACACCAAGTCATGCATCAAAAGATTGCAGGTTTGATTACCACTTAAGGGCACATGGCCAGGGTTGCTGTCTGGATCCCCAGCAGGTGGCGTGCAGGAGGCAGCCAACTGATGTTGTGCTCTTGCTCCCACATAGATGTTTCTCTCTCTCTCTAAAAAAATCAATAAACTGTGCTTTTTAAAAAAAGATGCTGTATGTGACATGGCTCTTAAACAATGAAGTATGATACAGATTTAAAAGTCTTATTAAATGTTGTTTTTATTCTTATGTATCCAGTCCTGGTTATTTTCTCAGGTCAAATTTTTTCCCCCATTTCAGCTATAGCATTTCTATCTCCAAATCCTGGGAAATCCCCAGATTAGTTGTTGGGATGGAGGATGTGTTGTGCAAAGAACTTGGACTTTTGATTCAGATTTGTGCAGAAATCTCAGCTTCATTATTCACCAGCTTCATGACCTTGGAAAATTTACCCAAATTGTTGTTCCTCAACTTTTTTCAAAACAGGAACACCAATGCCTTTCTTACAGGTTCAGTGTGAAAATCTAACAATGTAGCCTATAAGCTCCTTGACCATTCATAGTAGGTACTTAGTAGGTGCACACTGAGGAGGAAAGAGACTTTTAAGGGTTGCACAGACTCAAATCCTAGTGATGAAAACTTTCCAACTGCTTAAAATTAAAAAAAAAACAAAAAAAAAAAACAAGTTACTTTGACTCTGTAAAATGTTAACTGGAATTAACTAAGAAATACAGGAAGGGTCAGATCCACTTCCTGCATTTGAGAACAGTGATTGTTTCCTAATATTCATGCATCACATCCATAACCTTTGCTGTATGCGAGTATTACCTGTACTGCTATTTTCTTACTCAACTAAGATGGTTGCTACTTAGCCATATTAGTCATGAAGTTACAAAATATGAAATAATATCCTGTCCAAAGCACACAGATTTACAAGACAGAATCATCAAAACAAAAATACAAAAAGGTGTGTGTGACCTAACTGGTTTAAAGCAGACTTATCCCACAAATGCTGTGCCCGTGGGCTTGCTCACAATTCTCCCACCAACTGGATTTAAAATAAACACAGGGCATGACATGACCTTATGGCTAGAAATGTTTAGGATCAGTTTTAAGATCTGTATTGCACAAGAGTAAGCTTTTGCTTACTTAGAATTTCCAAGTTCCACTTTGTAGGAGTGTTTCCATTTCAAGCACGGCCCTGGCAGGTAACTCATATACATCTACACTAATAAAAGAGAAAAATGGTAATTGGCGTACAACCGATACCCTTTTCATTGGCTAATCAGCGAGATATGCAAATTAACTGCCAACTAAGATGGCAGTTAACCGCCAAAAAAGATGGCGGCTAATTTGCATATTGCAGGCAGGATGGTACAGCGCCATCCGAGAGCGGGTTGGGGGTGTGAGTGCCAGCAGTCATCCGAGACCCGATCCCGCCGGCAGACCCGGACGCCAGCCGGTGGGGCTACTCGCCCCCAACCTGCTCTCCCACCCCACAGGCTCTCCTGCTGGGGAATCGGGGCTGGTGTAGCAACCACAGTGGTGGCCAGAAGTCACGCCCCCAACTGGCCCTCTTGGGGGAGATCCAGGCTGGTTGCAATTCCCCACCAGTCATGGC
>NW_006287917.1:1212624-1213523 GCF_000327345.1 Myotis davidii | reverse complement strand
ATATTATGTGTATGTGCTAAAGCCACCAGCACTTTCCCCATGTTAATTTAATTGCTAATTCAACTAATCATCAATTAAACCAAAGTTTTCAGTCAGTCTGAGAAGTGAGATAATAGCGTAGCTTGAGGCACAAAGCAAAGATATTCTACCCATCTGGCAAAAGGGAAATGTTTTGGTGAGAGGAGGGAAATATTTATTTATCTATTTATTTATTTATTTATTTATTTATTTATTTATTTAGTGAGTTAGTTAATTCTCACCCGAGGATATTTTTTCCATTGAATTTTAGAGAGAGTGTAAGGGAGGGGAGAGACATAGAGAGAGAAACATTGGTTGGCTGCCTCCCCCACGAGCCTGCAACCAAGGCAAATGCCCTTGACCAGAATCAAACCCAGGACCCTATAGCAGTGGTTCTCAACCTTCTGGCCCTTTAAATACAGTTCCTCATGTTGTGTCCCAACCATAGTGGGACCATTATAGCATTTCACATCAATGCTATAGCACATTATTACAATTGGAGTGTCTGCCCATAGTGGTCAGTTATTTTCGTTGCTACTTCATAACTGTAATGTTGCTACTGTTATGAATCATAATGTAAATATCTGATATGCAGGATGGTCTTAGGCGACCGCTGTGAAAGGGTCGTTCAACCACCAAAGGGGTCGTGACCCACAGGTTGAGAACCACTGCCCTATAGTCTGCAGGCCAACGCTCTATCCACTGAGTCAAACTGTCTAGGGCAAGGGTCAGCAAACTGCAGCTCGCGAGCCACATGCAGCTCTTTGGCCCCTTGCGTGTGGCTCTTCCACAAAATACCACTTAGGCGCACACGTACAGAGTGCGATTGAAACTTCGTGGCCCATGCGCAGAAGTCGGTTTTTTTTTCCTTTAACATCTTA
>NW_006287917.1:1211364-1212144 GCF_000327345.1 Myotis davidii | reverse complement strand
TCTCTAAACGCACCTTTTCTGGAAAAAGGAGACTGAAATAGACAGAATCCTCCAAAGGGTGTCTATCCTCATAATGTTTAAAAGAAACAATCAAAAACCAATTTATGTTATATGTATGTACACACACACTCACACACACACACACACATATACAGAAAAGCCACATCATAAGATTAACTTTAATCATTTCTAAACAGTAAAAGTGTATATATTTTTATCTTTCCATATTTCTGTATTCTAAAAATTTTATTTGATGATCATCTATTTAACTTCATAATCGGAAGAATAAACATTTTTAAAGTAGGAAGGGTGGATGAGAAAAAAAGATAGAAAGGAAGAAGAAAAAGAAAGATACAGAAGCTTGTTAGTTCAGTTAGAGACAGACTCATAGATAGAGAGTAGCTGACAGCTGTCCAGGGATGGGGTTGGGGGGGCTGGAGGGATTGAGCAAAAAAGGAAAAAAAAGGAGAAAGATAATAGTCTGATGAAGGCCTGGGGTGGGTTGGGGATTAAGTGGAGAGAGGCGGGGGGGCAGGGTGAATGGGAAATATATGTAATACTGTCAAGAATAAAAAAAATTTAGCCTGGATGGTGTGGCTATGGTTAAGTGTCAACCATGCACCAGGAGGTCATCAGTTCGATTCCTGGTCAGGGCACATGCTCAGTTTGTGAGCTTGATCCCCAGTAGGTGGCGTGCAGGAAGCAGCTGATCAATGATTCTCATCATTGATGTTTCTATCTCTCCCTCCCCCTTCCTTTCTGAAATCAATTTAAAAAATA
>NW_006287917.1:1208947-1210540 GCF_000327345.1 Myotis davidii | reverse complement strand
AACTGGTTTGAGTCTGATGGAATTTATTAACATTTAAAGAAAGAATGTGAGGCTCTGAAGGACGGATTGGGAATCTCAGAGGCATTCCACATGGAAGCATTTGCAAAGCCCATAATCTCCAAGTCCTAATGCACGAAGGATCTCCAAGGTGGAAGGTTGGAGGGATTTTCTGCGAAGGAGTGTTAGCTTTTTGTTTTCGTAGGCACTATTGCCCTTACTTGCAGATGTGAGGATCAGAGTGTTTAAAACTAATGCCTTGGGTACCCCTGGCTTCCCTTGCAGCAATTACATGCTACCCATGCCATCTCTGCTGTTTATTTAGAATTCCATGTAGGTCAGCCTCTAGCAACAGTATACAGTGGTCACTTAGAGATCAAGTATTCCAGTCCCTGTGGTCATTACTTCTTATGGTAAATTCATAAACTGGTATTTGAGTTTTGTATCTCAGTTCTATGAGCTTTGTAGATATGACCCTGCTCAAGGGATACATCTGCTCTTTGTGTTGACAAGATCGGCAAGACCTCAGAGTGGAGAAAATTCATCAAGACAATACATATCCCTTGGCCAGGGTGTTTTGGAGGGTAGCTGGAAGCCTCCTTTGGTGGGACAACCATCACCTTATGGCTACATTAAATCTTTTAAATTTCCATCCTAGTCACCCATTAAGTATTCATCACATCTCTTTCCTATTCCAAGGTGTCTTTGGTTGGATATTCCCCGAGGATGCCACTAAGATGAATAGTTGTGTGCAAATAAGATATTTGGGAGGTGATTTAGGAATCACCAATACAAAAGTGGAGCCAGGAAACAAGAAATGGGGAAAAGCCAGTAAAGTATATTGTATCAAGCAATATTGAAGGCAACTAGGCCTAATCCCAAAGACACGATGCAGAACATGACACAGAATTATGCACCTCCCGTCCTCACGGATAAGGAAGATGTATGTTTATCTGATTATTCCCATTCCTTTTTGGCTTAGGGCTGCTTCCTGGTGCACCAACTCCTAGCACTTTCAGACTGTTGGGGCCTAGAGAATGTCCTCAGGTGAGAATCTCAGGGTGTTTGGGTAGACCTGCAGAGGCATGTCCTAGAAAGGGGAGTGTCAGAAAGAGGCAAGGATGAAGAATGGGGCAATCAACGGCCTCTGCTCCAGGCAGTAGTTCGTGGAAGAATAAAGGACAACTGATATTCACAAATGCTTATAATGACTGAACATAACTCTAAATGAAAATCCAGTTCACTCATAGTGGTGAAAGCGATGGAAGATTTCAGATTTGGCTCCCATGAGGGCAGCAGAGGAGAGGAAGTGAAGGCAAATCTGAGCCCCATTCTTACTTCCTACATTCTCTGGAATTGGAGAAAAAAATGACTGTAGCAATTGACTTCCCCCAAGCAATGCTAAGTCAGAATGGAACAGTCTTGCCTTATATTTGCACAGTAAGTACTCACTTCAAGTCATGAATAGGTTCTGAGACATGAAGGGAAGTGATGGATCATGAAAGCAATTTTACCATAGGCTAATTGATATAAACAACACTTAAGTCCCTAGGCATCTGATCAATGTTATAACAAAATGACATTGAATGAAAATAC
>NW_006287917.1:1192544-1208680 GCF_000327345.1 Myotis davidii | reverse complement strand
TAAGAGGGTGCAGGCCAGGCCAAGGGACCCCATTGTTGCATGATCAGGGCTGGGGAGAGACATGGGAAGTCGGTCAGCCTGGGAGGAACCACTGGAGGGCTCTAGGGTGTGTCCGGCCCTTCTCGCTGGATTCCAGCAGCAAGCTAACCCACCAGTTGGAGTGTCTGCCCCCTGGTGGTCAGTGCACATCATAGCGACTGGTCGACTGGTCGACTGTCTGCCCCCTAGTAGTCAGTGCATGTCATAGTGAGCAGTTGAGCAGCCTTAGCATATCATTAGCATATTACTCTTTGATTGGTTGAATGGCCGACCAGTTGATTGGACACTTAGCATATTAGGCTTTTATTATATAGGATTCACTCAAGACTCCCCCACCCACCCATTATCAGTTATTTGGAGGAGTTCCTTTCTCTCTTCCATCTTATGTTGCAAGAACCACCTGGCAGGACAAGAGGGAGGTGGGACTTATACTGACCTGAAATAGGTCTACTGAGCATCACAATCTTGAGCAGGAGGAAGCAAGATCACTGGGTGTGTGTCTCTGCTGCCCTTGCTCCTTGAGGCTGTGTGATGCCTGGAAGGAGCAGTGGCCGCCCTATCTCTTCAGCTCTAAACTGTAGTGGAGTGTCCTTGTCCAGCTCTCTGCCCAGAAGGGTGGCTCTGAGGGGACTCCAGGCCCTCACAGTTAACCCAAGATCAAGTACTTCTTCAAACAGTGGTCTTAGGCCAGCGGACCCAGCTCTGACCTGCACTCCCCCTGCCCTTTACTTCGAGATCCGAGTGGATATGGGTTTCTCCTCTCCTCCTGCAAGCTACAAAACTAAAAGCCAAAAGTGCTCTTTACTTTCCTGTTTTTAAATGAGAAAGCCTAATTGCTTCACTGGAAATGGTGTCAGCTTCTTCTCTCTTGGTTATTTTCAACTTTCCTTTTTATTTTATTACTAGAGGCCCAGTGCACAAAATTCGTGCATGGGTAGGGTCCCTAGTGGCTGCCGGCTGCTGGCTGCTGGCCAGGACCTCCCTTTCCCATCCCCTCCCCATCTGCCTGCCACGGGCCTGGGCCTCCCCATGGTTGGCCAGCCAGCCCCGCCCCCAGGTCAAACTCCTGGTAGAGGGGACAATTTGCATATTAGGCTTTTATTATATAGGATTAATCCTTACTTGAGGATATTTTTCCATTGATTTTTACAGAGTGGAAGGGAGGGGGAGAGACGAGAAAAAGAAACATCGATGTGAGAGAGACACATCGACTGGTTGCCTCCCACATGAGCCCCAACCAGGACTGGAACTCGAGCCTGCAACAGATGTATGTGCCCTTGTCTAGAATTGAACCCAGAACCCTTCAGTCCATGGTCCGATGCTCTATCCACTGAGGCAAACAGGCTAAGGAAACTTTCTTTTTTGGGGCCTACAAGTTTATAGGCATACGTAAACACAAATTCAGGAAGAGAGAAGTAGAAAAAGCTGACTTGGTGACACGTGGGTTGGGAGGGGAACACAAAGCCCCAAGGTTACTCTTCATTTCAGGAGTCGTAACTGTTTACTCATTGGAGTTTGAATTGATGTATCCTTGCCTTATCTGGCCATCACGCCCATTTCACAGGCCTCTGATTTCAGCTGGTCTTCAAGTCCCAGATGCCCACCCCAACCCCAATTCTCAACAGCTAAGATCACCATAGTCAAATTGCACTGTTCATGTGATACTTAGAGATGCAAAGAATTCACAGAGGCTTTCCTTTTAGATGTTAATGTTTTGGAGTATGCATTGCATTCCCCATATCCTCTGTTGAGCTCATTCTGAGACATCTACTGTGCAGTGGGTGATGCTTCCATTGGTAGTTCTAAGTTCATTTCAAGAATCTCACTGAAGGTTTTCTGGCTGTCTGAATGATTATATATATATATACGGCAGAAATATTTAACATTTGTACAGTCACTTTAAAATCTCAGTGAAGAATGGCTAAAGGAGTTTGTTAAATCACATCCGAGATTCAAATTGGTAGGTCTGGTATGGGTCTCATGAATCTGTATTTTTTAACGACTTTCAGATCCAGAGGATGAGAGGACCACTTTCTGCAAAACACTTATTTGGTATCATCTCTGTAAGGCAATTTGCTAAAAGCGTTGCAGGCCTTATTTTATCAAACCATCACATCAATGCTATAGCACATTATTACTAGCTTTATTTTGCAGATGAGTAAATGGGGGCCGACAAAGAAATTAAAACCTAAGGTCATTAAACAAGTATGTTAAATCACAGATTCAAATTCATTTATATCTACATGGTTGTAAAACCAGACCTCTTTCAATTACATTGCATTATAAAATAAATTCTAGTGTTAAGGATATTTTAGTTTTAGCAAAAATCTCTCAATTCTCTATTAACATATCTTAGTCAAAAAACAACCTGATGTCTGGGTTGAAGGCATGATCCCCAGTAGGGGGAGTGCAGGAGGCAGCCAATCAATGTTTTACTTTCACATTGATGTTTCTCTCTCTCTCTCCCTCTCCTTTTTCTCTCTCTCTAAAATCAATTTTAAAAAGTTTAAAAATGGAGTCTTTAAAAAAATAATAAAAGGGAAAAAAACTACTCTTTAGTCATAATTCATTTATCAATCGTGTTAGTTAGAGTATGAGGTGATAACAAACAAACCCTGGAGAACAATGGCTTGAAACAATTCTGCTTCATTTTCACTTACCCTCATGCCTGTCGTGGATTGTGCTAAGGCTTCTGTGCCATGTTGTCTTCATTCAGGGACACAAACTGGCAAAGCCACTACAATCTGGCACTTCACTGCTCCCTGTGGCAGGGGAGGGAAGTGAAGCAAAAAGTTACCAGCTTTTCTCCCATTTCATTAGCCAAAGCCAGTGGCATGGCCATGCTTAGCATTAGAAGGAGAGGTGCAATTCTGCTGTGTGCTCAAAAGACAGAGAGTTGGAAATATTTGTGAACAGCACAAACATTCGCAACTACTAAAATTAGTGAAAGAAAGCCTGGGTTCAACTTCTGTTTCCACGGTGTACTAACATTATTACTTTAACCAAGTGAATAAATCTCAATTTCTTTCTTTCCTAACCATGTGTGATGTTTATACCACATGGTTGCTGTGAAAAGCAAATAAGATTAAATATGTAAATGGAAGCAGCTATGTGCCTCTCAGCTAGATGCTCTCACTGAAACTAATTGAATTAGAAATAGCACTTTGCTGACTATAGATACCGATGCATGTACCAATGATGTCTCAGATTCACATAGCTGTTACTTGATTTTCACATTTAAATTCAGATATGGTCCTAATGAAACGTGGGAAACCACTGTGAAGGCAGAAATGAAGGCATTAACTCAGTAGTGTGAGAAGCTGTCATAGGCTGGGTTCCCCAGTAAACAGCCCTTAGGGAAAACTTTTTTCTTCTTCTTGTTTTGCAGGAACAGCATCTGCGAAGGCATATGGAAAGCCTGATTGCATAAGAAGAAAATTTGACTTGTGATACAATAATAACAGAACCAATTTGTCTGGGAGCTCTGGATCTGGGACGGCCTTCGGGGATGTTCTGGATTGCGGCAAGGGAGGCAAGCCTAATCTGGCAGCCCTGATCAGGCAATACTCAGTGCAGCTGGGGAAACCGGGAGACTGCGAGCTTCAGGATCTGAGCAACGTACCACAGGATCCACATAAAGTAACCCTGAAAATGGAATAGATTACAAAACTGGGAGACCCCAGACTACGATGTGTCGTGATGTCTCATTAAATCTTGCTTTCATTTGAATAGTAAGTTAACTGAGGTTTTTTTATATACTTAATATTCCAACATATAGACAGAAACATTTATAGGAAAATGCATAGTTGGCGTAGAACCTAAATTATTTTCCTCTTGCCTCTCTGTTGTCCTCATCTAGAAATAATTGCCCTCCTAAGGACCACTATTAGAATGTTAGGTCTAATGCCAAAAGGGAATTTATTTTCATGACAATCACTTCAGAAGTAATTTTCAGACAGCAGAAATCATGATTTGGCTTACTTCTATCTTGGTTAAAATACTTCCCAGACATGTAATTCTTAGGCTGGAATGCCAGAATTCCCCAGGAGTTCTTAGGGATGTCATGGGGAGGCATGAAGGACCCCAAAATAAAGGAAGAACACCTTTCTGGAGCACAGATGGGACTGAATGACTTCAAAAGTTGGGGGTGGAGGGGGAAGTAGACTTAATTTAATGCCTTTCAATATACTAAGGATTACAAAATTGGCTATTTTTAAAGCTAAAACTATATCCTTTATAGATGTAAAGGAGCATTTCAATTTATGTTGGAGCATTCAAACCACAGAGAGACACAAGTTGATTCTGCTCTGTCTTTAAGGAGGGGGGCGGGGGCTTCACTAAGGGCATTTCAAACAGTCTATTCTAAACTGTTACCGCTTTCCCATTATTGTATGGTCACTGTCTATTTCACATTTTACAATTTTTATACTGAAGAGAGACATCCCAAACAATGGTCTCCCTGGGAAGGGGAACAAATAAAGGAGGCTTATATTTCTGTAGAGCACTAAGGGTGACTGGCAACACATCTTACCCTTGGATGGGTCTCTGTGTTAGCAAGCCCAAGGACACTCCAAAGAGACATGAAGAACTCTCCACCTCAAAGTGTCTTCCAAATAAGGTCACGGTGGACTATAAGTAAAAACAAGATGTGAAATAGTATTTATCAAGGGTTTTCCAAAAGCCAAAATCTTTTCACAAAGTTGATCTGCCATAATCCAGTTTTCAATAATTATTTATCATCCTACTCTGATGCATGAAGAAACTGAGGCTTAGAGAAGCTAAGAAAAGGAGAAGGGCTTAATCTCAAGTGTGTCAGTCTGCAAGGCGCCAGCTCATTTATCCACATTAACAAGTTCTTGGCCACAACATTAAATTCTTATAACTAATACAGGAGAAGCCCTGCAGTGTACAGAAAGGGAACAGACAGAAGTGTAGATGCTGAGTCTATCATGTCCTGACTCTATGTATGACATTTGGAAAGGGCTTGGTATTTTTCAGCCTCAGGTATATTATCTGGAAGATGCAAAAAACACAAAAGGACAGCAAAAAAATTGAAGAAGTAATAGTAATTTTGTTAAATACTGTATCTGAGATACATAAAGTCACCTTCTAGGGCAGCGGTTCTCAACTTGTGGGTCGCGACCCCTTTGGCGGTCGAACGACCCTTTCACAGGTGTCGCCTAAGACCATCCTGCATATCAGATATTTACATTACGATTCATAACAGTAGCAACATTACAGTTATGAAGTAGCAACGGAAATAATTTTATGGTTGGGTCACAACATGAGGAACTGTATTTAAAGGGCCAGAAGGTTGAGAACCACGGTTCTAGGGCCTTTCAGATCTGGTGTTGTATAAATCCTTAAATGATGACTTCAATTCACATGCCTAGGTGAACAAAACGTGCCGCTCTGCCTCCCCAGTCTGCTTAGAATGAAACCCTGGGGATCCCCCCAGTAGCTCTGCCTGGACAGAGGAGGGAAACATTTTACCTCAGTGGTTCCCCTGTCTGTAGAGTCAGCCTGGCCCTGAAATGTATGTGTTCTCTCAGGCAGTTACAGACAATCAAATTATCCTTTTGTTTTCCCAGAGAAGCCGTGGTGATAGTTCCAGTAGACTTCTCCTTCTTTTTTTTTAATCTTCCTCTTCTTCCTGACCCATTTTTACATGGGATATTTTCTCTAGCAATTGAGCGAGTTTTAATTAAGCCTGATAATTCTGGGGTGCCTTGCACATGCTCCCTGATGAGTAGGATATAAACGGACACAATAAACAGACCATCTAATATTGAGAGAGTCTACAGCTGCATCTGCTAATTAGGGCCAATAAAGACTTTTTGGGGCAAGAGTTCCCATGTGACGTTTGTTTAATTAAAGCCTTTGTCTGTCCTACTCAGAAGGGTGAAAAATATTCCACTTAAAATGTACTGAAAACAAACATAGCCTTTAGAATGCAGAACATTCCATAATAATCCCTCCTGGGCTCCCAGAAGGAAACTTTTAGGCCAAAATAATATATATAATTTTTGATAATACATACAATGCTTTTGTTGTCATTTTAATTAAATCAGTTAATCTAGTCTATTTCACAATCCACATAGGAGTAGGTCTGGCCAGTAAACTCTAAGTATGGAGCAGGTTCAGAGATAAGCCAGGGAGGGCTGGGGCAGGGACCCTGGGCCCTACTGGTAGAATGGATTGCTCATCTGTTACCCTATGGATGATAAGCTCATTTTGACCAACTATATAATTGTTTGCTCTCAATAACAGGCTGAGGTGTTTTTTTGTGTGTGTTTTTTGTTGTTGTTGTTTTTTTTTAATGGTTTATTGCTTAAAGTATTACAAAGGGTATTACATATATGTCCTTTTTTTTCCCCGCCCTTGACATTCCCCTGGCCTCCCCTACCCCCGCCCCCCCGTGTCTTATGTCCATTGCTTATGCTTCTATCCCTGAATGAGTGAGATCATGTGGTATTTTTCCTTCATTGACTGGCTTATTTCACTTAACAGGCTGAGTTTTTTACTGTAGAAGTTTAATTATCTGTTACAGGTCAAGGAATAAGATGCATTGTAATAAGATGGTAAAGTGGAGAGGGCCTTGGGCAGAAGACAGGAAGTGTGGTTTGTGGTCCTGACTTTGCCATGAATTTAGAAAACTATTCTTTAAGTCATAGTTGCTTTATCTATAGAAATGGAAGCATGATATTTAGGGAGGACTTCAACTTGCTTGATTTCAAGACTTTGCTGGTTTAATTTATTTGATTACACTCTCTTTAACTAGGGAATTTTTCCAAATACAGTTCATATAAATTGCCAATTTTTAAATAATTAACATAGAAAAGCATATATTAATGAATTGGTAAATAGTTCATGACACATCTTGTAGGGTTCTTATTTTTGATGATACATATAGCAAGGTAGTTTAATTTACTATGAAGAATTTAAATTATCAATAAATTATAGATACTGGGAATGCATAGAAAGTATTGGCAATTAGAATCCTAGATGAAAGGTAGACTTCAATCTATATGGCCATCCTTAGTTCATTAGCCCTACGTTCTGCTAAAAACAATAAACATTACAGTGTCTTGATTCAAGACACACTTTATTTCCTCTCCACCTTTTAATGTTTCTGAAATCAAGATGCTCCTTCAAATCAAAACCCAAAGGGGCTAGCCTAAATTGTAACAGAGCTGTCATTGTCTATAGGTATGCAAATTTAGTTGTGTGTGTGTGTGTGTGTGTGTAGATAACTTTTTATCTGACACTCATCTTTTAATATGCCAAGGATTAAATTTCCACTTTTAACTTTGGAACCTTAATTATTACTAAATATACCTTCCATAATCTTACACTAGGAAGCAGTATTAAAAAACTAAAGTTATTCTAAATGTTGACACTTTCTTGTCACACATAAGTCAATAAATAAAAAATAGTCAATTTCCCAAGTGTCCCTGGGCAAGTAATGAAAAGTGTCTCAGGGCAGTTAATGAAATAGTCAAAGCTATGATAGATTGAGCAGGTCACCTGTGTGAAGAACTGTGACTTCTGACCCAGAATCCTACCTTTATAAACTACCTTTTCTCTTTTCTTTCCTTCCTTCCTTTCTATTCCTTCCTTGCTTCCCTCTCTTCTTCCTTCCTTCTTTCTTTTTTAAATAAGTGACTATTTTTAATATCTTTACACTATTAAAAATCCAGTGCAAATATAAAATTACAAAGAAGAAAGTAAAATAACAGTGTCTCATCACCAAAAAAAATGATTAGTAATATTAGAAAATATCAATCCAGAATTATTTATATTCATATGTACAGATAAAGGGATAGACAGGTACCAGCATACTTTGGAGTTGTTGTGGGTTTCATTCCAGACCCCAGCAATGAAGTGAGTATCACAATAAAGTGAGTCTTAATAATTTTGCAGGTGGACGGTCTTGCATTCAATTTGTCAGAAAGGTAACACCTGTGAAGCACAATAAAATAAGGTATGACCTCAGATAGATAGATAGATAGAAATTGTTAAGATATGGGGGTTGACTTATGCATATTTTCTTAATGTAATGTATTCTATTTACTTTTACTTTAACACATAAAAATTCAATATAGCAAATGGCTTAGTATACACACAACAAACCAATTCTTTGTTCAAAGACCATCCATCATACCATCTGAGACTTCTTTAAAAAATATTTTTTATTGCCCTAACTGGTTTAGCTTAGTGGATAGAGCATTGGCCTATGGACTGAAAGGTCCCAGGTTTGATTCCAGTCAAGGGCATGTACCTTGGTTGCGGGCACATCCCCAGTAGGAGGTGTGCAGGAGGCAGCTGATTGATGTTTCTTGCCCATCGATGTTTCTTACTCTTTGTCCCTCTCCCTTCCTCTCTTTAAAAAATCAATAAAATATATTTAAAAAAATATTTTTTATTGATTTCAGAGAGGAAGGGAGAGGGACAGAGAGACAGAAACATCAACAATACTTCCTGCATACCCCCCACTGGAAATCAAGCCCACAACCCAGGCATGTGCCCCAACTGGGAACTAAACAGAGACCTCCTGGTTCATAGGTTGATGCTAAACCATTGAGAAATACTGGCCAGGCCCATCTGAGACTTTAATTCTCCGTATTCCCCCATACAATAGCAATTAGGACTTCTTAACTTACAAGGAAACAGTAGCTTGAGCCAAAAAAAAAAGGTATCCTATATAATAAAAGCATGATATGCAAATCCTACTGAAGGGTGGAACGACTGGTAGCTATGATGAGCACTGACCACCAGGGGGCAGACGCTCAATGCAGAAGCTGCCTTCTGGTGGTCAGTGTGCACACCACTCAGCCAGAAGCCAACACTAAGGAGCAGCCAGCTGGGCGGTAAGGAGCAGGGAGTGGGTCGATGGTAAGGAGTGAGGGGTCCTGGACTGCAAGAGGGTACAGGCTGGGCTGAGGGACCCCCACCCCTCCAGTGCATGATTTTTGTGCACTGTGCCTCTAGTTGCATTATAATGAAAGAGGGCAAATTCAGAAAAATTCCAGTGCTGCTGTGTCTCAAGAAGATAGTGCAGCTAGAAATAGAAAACTGAATGGCCTGTTTCTTTCGTTTAAAAAAAAAATAGATATTTATTTATTAAATTAATTGGGGTGACAGGAGAAGATTTGGCTTTGGGTGGTGGGCACTTGGTGCAATATACAGATTTTGTAACATAGAAACCCACACCTGAAACCTAAATGGCCTGTTTCTTACCTCTGCTCCTGTTACAAGTCTCTCTCTCTTCCCAGGTTGATGTCCTTCATTTAAATTATTCATCTATATCAGAGGTGGGGAACATCAAGCCCTTGGGCCTTATGAGGCCTAGGAAATGTTTGACCAAATATAGCAGGTCAATTTTTAAGTTGATAATTTTGTATGGCCTAGGAATGATATTATAAATATCCAAATGGCCCTTGGCAGAAAAAGGGTCCCCACCCCTGGTCTATATGAAGGGATTACTTCTCTATAAAACCAGAAAATAATACATAATGAAGAAAAATGTGATTATGATAATAATGTTGATGGTGATGATGATGATGTAACTACTTGATATGCCTGAAAACAAGGGTAATATCTAGCTAATAGGGTTGTTGTTAAATATTGGACAAAATCATATATGGAAAAATCTAGCCAAGTTCCCAACACAAGGCAAATTAAAGGTCGAGTATGTTTGCAACACAAAGGGCCTTGTGTTCTGGCTTAATGGAAATATTAGTTAGCAGTCATCTGCTAAATATTAGTTAGAAGTTGCTGTGTGCCAGGCAACTTCTGAATTTAAGGCTTAAGGTAAATTATCATCTGTTGTTGTTGTTAATTCTCACCCAAAGATATTTTTCTATTGAAGGGAAGGAGCCTGTAACCCAGGTATGTGCCCTTGACCAGAATCAAACTGGGACCCTTCAGTCTGCAGGCTGACACTTTATCTACTGAGCCACACCAGCTAAAGTGGTAAATTATCATTTTTAATATTCTTGACAACTGTAGGAGGAGGAGGATCTCATTATCCCCCGTTGCCAGATGAGGAAACTAAAACAGCAGATGAGAAAGTATTAGAACCTGGAATTGAAGATTGCCGGTCTGACTCGAGGGCTTGTGTGCCCTTAACCTCTGTGTTACAGTAACTCTCAGTTTGAATTTTAACCCAAAGACAAAGGCAAAGGGTTTAACCAACGCAGTTTTAGAAATAATTTGACACAGATTTGGTTTGTTTAAAGGTCACTCAGATGATAAAATAGAGAATACTTTCATGAATAAAGATTAGCTCTCAGTATTGCTAGTAAGAAAATAATTGTGTGCAAAGAAATTAAAAATACATGCAACTCAAAATAACCTGGATGAACATTTCACAGCCCTGAATCCATTTGATGACTTTAGAAGGTTCACACCAAGATTACCCTACATGCTGGTTTTTCAGAAAATATAGTTTTCCTGCTTTTCTTCTGTGAGGCAAAAATCTAGCTCACGGTGAGATTACTGGTTCTTGAGTCACTGACAGTGTGCCACACCTCGGGATAAAACAGACTCAGGTTCATGAAGAGATAAGTCAGGTGTTAGCATTCCCGGGATCAGACTGAGAGGGACTCCAGAGGGACACAGGAGGCCTGAGCTGACATATCTCTGAGGCACAGGCACCCAGAGCAAGCACCTCGTGCTACAAATTCTCACCCTAACAATTGCACTGGAGAAAAGTCTAATCCAGTCAAAATGTTTCATCTTCATTCCAGGCACAGCTCCAGTTTCCATTTGCAAGCTCATGAGAAAAACTTCAGATTTCTCTGAGCGATTGGTGTTCATACTCAATTTCTCTTCTCTCTCTCTCATACACACATTTATACATATATGTATATGTACAAATGTATATATGAAGACATATACACATACAGCTGCATACATTAGTGATTAATTTCTCTTTGATAGGTTTAAATAAATTCAGTTCCTGACAAATGGATATTCTTTTGTTCCCTTTCATTATAACTCAGAATTCTCTTCAGTTCCTTGTGTTTTTTAGTAGTTTATTTTTGTGTTCTAGGTGCCTTCAAATTCTGCTCAGGGCCCACCTCTGTAAGTAAGTAATAGATTCAGGGCAACAAGAAATAGCTTTTTTATTTCTAGTTTCCCGGGTCTGTTTCATGATATTTTAGTCTGTCTTTGCTTTTTCAGGACACGGAGGTCTTGCTGTTCTGGTCACAAGAGGAAAGAAGCCCATCTTCTCCCCCCCTGGCAACCAGCCTGCATTTCAGGGGTGAGGCCGTTGGCCTAGATACACTGCAGAGTGATGTGGTCACTTCCCCTGACTACACTTCCAGATGTTATTTAACGGGATACTAACCCATTATATAACCGCTGGATGACCTCTAAATACTGCATAGCCCTCTCCTTCACACTTAGGAATGTCTGGGCAGTTATCAAACATCAATATGAGGTTTACATAGGAATTATCCCCCACAGATTTCTATCAAGACCCAGAAATAAAGTATAACTAAGAAAGGGTCTTTGTGTTTATGCATAGGCAACGATCTCTCTGGAAAAGGCAGAAAGATTTACTACCCATGACAAAGGAACTGTGGAGATACTAGGATTTTTGCTATTTATTAGATTTCATAGTCATATTTAGATTAAGAGATCTGAGTGTCTTTTTTTTACCACAAAGAACTGCCTTGCAGAAGGTCCACTTCTTCTTTGCCCTTATGTACTAATATTCAGAACAGCAGAAGAATTCCCTTTTCCTCTACATATCTAGATACATGACATGATGGAGTGTTATTTATTGATTTGACCGAGAGAGAGAGAGAGGAGAGAGAGAGAGAGAGAGAGAGAGAGAGAGAGAGAGAGAGAGAGAGATCACTTAGTTGTTCCACTTATTTATGCATTCATTGGTTGTTTCTTTTATGTGCTCTGACTGGGGATCAAACCCACAATCTTGGTTTATCAGGACAGCACTAACTGAGCTAGCTGGCCAGAGTCAATAGTGTGATTTTTAGAATTTATTTTACTGTTTAGAGTTTATTTATGTATCTTTTAGTGTTTATTTTTTCCAAAACAACATCTAAATTTAAGCACAGGTGAAATGAAACAACAACTTACAATTATTAGATGAGACTATTTCTATTATTCAACTAACAAATATCTTATTTAGCACCAATTATGTGCCAACAGTTACGTTAAGTATGGAAAATGTATACTCTGTGTTCTACATTTTCTTAGGATGCAGAAAGTGAAAGGAGAATGTTGCTTCCCCTCTAATCATGAGAATAAGCTGGATAATATACAGAATCATAAAAGGTTTTTAGTCTATTAAGAATCTAAGAGCACAGGGTGACCTACTGAACTGAAATGCAAAAGGTGACAAGTCTCTGATGAAAGGACTTACCTTCGGCAGAGCAGTGAGAAGAGGAGGAAGCTGAACGTGGGTAAGAAGAAAATAGATGAAATTTTTATTTATTTTTATTTTTTTTGCTGCCTGGACCTGGAATAGAATCATGACCTCCTGGTTCATGGGTCGATTCTCAACCACTGGGCAACACTGGCCAGGCTTAATTAATTGTTAAACACTGAGGCACAAAGATCACATTACCCACCCAATTCCTTCCCTGGCCTTCACTGAGAGCTCACAAAGAAGACTAGGGACAGAAAAGAGGAAATAAAAGAGACGCTATGGTGCAAGTGTTCATGGCCTGAGTCTGATGGTGAAGAAAGGTAATGAAAGAAGCCTTCTGCATGCCAGGCACTGAGAGCTGGGAGCTGGCACTCATCACTGGAGGAGGCAGGGGCACGGCAGGAGATCACACTCCCCAAGACATAGGTGCGCAGGGCCTACCTGAGCCTGCAGGAGGACAGCAAGATACCCTCCAGCGCTCCAGGCCTCATACTAATTATAAGGAAGCATCACTCTGACACTGGGGAGTTGAAGACTGTAACGCATAGAATGTAACTAAAGCAAAAATAATCTCAGATCAACCAAAGCAGGCAAGAAAAAAGGAATAGGGGAGACAGAGTGGGTGGGACAAATAGAAATTAAGCACTGACATGGTAGACAGAAATCCACCCATCTCAGTAACTATTTTAAGTGCAAACGGATTCAACACACTAACAGATCAGGCTGGATTCTAAAAATGACCCAACTATATATTCTGTTTGTAAATAACACATGAAACACAATCAAGTTGAATAATGAAGTTATAAAATGATATACAGGGTGGGGGTTTACAGTTGTGAGCACATGAAACACAGAGTTAATTTTTATATTATTATTTTTTACTGTGTTTTTTTTTTCCCATACCAAGAACTTAAAACCTACTTTTGCCCCACCCTCTAGTTTTCAAACACTACACTTAAATTGGTGTCACTTGTGATTTAAAAAGGTGCCCGCCTGATAATACCTGGTTATAGAAATCCATCCACCTTTCCCTGTTGATCACCTATACCCTGTAAAACATCCCATACCTCCATCTCTATGCTCACACTATGCTTTATTTGCCACACTTTCTATTTTTCACTGAGCAGCACCCATGTATTTTTCTGATTGTTTATTATGAACCTAATACTATGAAACAATTAAACTCAGCAAAGTCATCAAAGTTTACAATCTCATTAGAGAAGCATGACACAGAAAGATAGCAAGTGTTAAAAGATTTGGCAAGGGCAGTCCATCTACAGATATTTGGAAAAGTAAGTCTCACAAGGATAACGGTGAGACAGACAATGCTTTGAAGTTATCAGCAGCCTTCTAATCTCACTGTGTGCAGTCTTCCCTTCCTCTCAAACTTTTCTTAAAAACAGATAAAAATATAATCAAAGTAAAGATCTGATTGTATTATTTCCCTTTGTAAAATCTTCCTCCCCACTGACCCCACTCTCACTGGCAGGTGGGTCTACTCAGTACTGTTAAAATCCAATGTATCCTCAGCCCGACACTGCAGCCTTCCTTCCTCCCCAGAACCTTGAACACTCTCCTGGATTGTACTCCAGGCCCCCGCCCTCCCTACACACACACACACTCACACACACACACAAAGCCCTGCCCGCTTTCCTGTATTCGAATACCATGCTTCCCTATCATATTGTTGGATCCTGACACTATGCCTACCTACTTCATCCAGGCACTACCTACCTGGGGGTCTCTTTCTAAGCTTTACAACCATGTTATGCCAGCATTTGAACCCAGTGGGCTCCGGCTACCACGTTCCACCAACTGTAGAGCATGTCCCCTTAAATATCAATAGTGCCTCCATCACATCACCATGTGTCATTGGAATCCATGTACTGGACTGTTGTTTCCCTTTATTCCATACCGACCCACCTGTGAGGCCCTGCACTGCTTCACAAATAGAGGGTTCTCACACTATTCCCATTCCATTTGACTGTCCCCTCAGCAAGTTCTAATCTCCTTTCTCCACAAAGAAAGAACAAAGGATCGGGAGCAATATGACAGGATTGAAATAAGCAAGAATTATTATCAAATTGAAAGATAGGGAAGTACTGGTACTGGTTTTTAATACAAAGGAGACAGGCTGGGTCCCGGTCTCATAACAAAGGCTTTGGAGCTCCCAAAGCGTTGAATGATATGAGGGTATGAAGTAGAGGATGGTGAGTTTATAGAGGCAGGAGTCCTAGGTAAAATAAATGTTCTAGAAACAAAGGACATGGGTGATCCTAATTTATGGCACTGGGATATATTCACTTATGGGCATGTTGGTAGACGACCAAGCCCACACCTGTTTTATAATAATAGATCAGTCACAGCTAGGATGATTTACCTTCAAGAGTAGTGTTACAGTACTCATGCTAAGGAAGGCATAAATAATTCTCCAAGTCATTATTGGCCAACAGTGGTGTATAATTTTTCTGTCAGGTACAGTTAAAGGGAGAATTATTAACTCAAAACCTACTACATTACATTACATAAAATAAACATTGAAAGGGATATGGCAAAATGGAAAAAGAATTGGCTTAGGTTTAAGCTGTGGGATCAAGTACTGGTTTTTCCAAATACCCTGAGTCAGGCTTTTGAGCTCACTGAACCTCAGTTTTTGCACCTATAAAATGGGCTATTAAAACTTGCCCTACCTATCTCAGGTTATTGTAAGGAACAATATAGACAATACACTACCATTCATGGGTAGTTATTTTGTCTATTGTTATGGCCATTTTCACAGGCATAGTGTCTCATAATCTGGTTAATATAATGTCTTATTTTTGACATATAAATAGTCATTAGGAGTTTTAAATCCCCTTTTTAACACAGGATATTTGAAGATCTGCTTTTGAGGCCAGAGTTTTCAGCAGAGACCAGGATAATTCAGCCGCCAGCTATAAAGCATAACAGCAAGCTCCAAAAACACTACTCGGTTCTGAATGGAAAAATACTTCTGCCAAACCAAGTCTTAGGGGATTTATAGTTGTTTCTCATGTTTCCCCGTGAAAACAGCATCTTTCAAATTTCATTTTTTTATGGGGCTGTTAGGGTAACAAGTATCATCTGTTTTCCAGGCCTGGGAAATGGATCCAGTTAAACTGAATTTAAGGATGCGATATATTTTAGGGAAGCCAGTAACTTACATCTTGAAGGCAGGGACAGCACCGATTGAAATAAGCACAGGTGTGTGGCCTCCAGCTTATCGTTGGCACATTCAGGTCTGCCTCTGCTCAGACAGCTCCCAGACAGACTGGCATCAACTGTCAGAACTGGCATCAACACCTTCGGGGGACAACAGCCAGAGAAATATTTGACAACCAATCATGTTACAACTGACTAGGAAATGCTATCTTCACTTTTCATCATTCTCACCCTCTGGGCAGATTAGAAAAAGGAGGGGGGTCTGTTACAAGCAGACCACATGTCTAAATTCTAAGCATCTGGAACAGTGAGGGCGAACCTTTTGGGCTCGGCGTGTCAGCATTTTGAAAAACCCTAACTTAACTCTGGTGCTGTGATACATATAGAAATTTTTTGATATTTGAAACCATAGTCAAACAAAGACATATTTTTGAGATTTATTTTATATATTTAAATGCCATTTAACAAAGAAAAATCAACCAAAAAAATGAGTTCGCATGTCACCTCTGACACA
>NW_006287917.1:1173222-1192386 GCF_000327345.1 Myotis davidii | reverse complement strand
TAGGGCACATGCCCAGGTTGTGGGCTCCATCCCCAGTGGGGAGCATGTAGGAGGCAGCCAATCAATTCTCTCTTATCATTGATGTTTCTATCTCTCTCTCCCTCTCTGATATCAATAAAAAATATTTTTTTAAAAAAGAACAATCCACAGCCATTACTACAAACGAATACAACTGTTTTAACTTTACATCCCCCATGTCTGGGACACCAGACTAAATCACTTACCTCCTATCAAAGAGTTTGGATATTATTCAAGTAGAAAGATATCTCCCTCATGATGTCTGCCATTCAACTTCCATGTATTCACTCCCCCTCCCCCCAACCAAGAAGATTATGCAGAGTTTAAATTTTTGTAGCCTGCATTATGAAAACCACAGGTTTATGGAATGTGAATTTCCACATTACTAGCCTGTCCACCTTGAAATATTCCTGAACTATGGGGAGTCATTACAGACTTTAAGCAGGGGCGTGACATCTGTCACCAGTGCTCTGGTGAGGATTGGAAGAGGGCGTGGCTGGACGTGGAAAGGTACGTTAGGAGGTGAGAGCAGTCACACAACTTACAGATCATGATAGCTTAAGATAGGCATGTGCAGAACAACGGATCACATAGATATTTAGAAATCAGGATTAACAGGAGGTCATGACTAATTGAATGTTGTGGCTGAGAAGGAAAAATAAATCAAAGATAACACCTACATTTCTGATTTCAGAAACTGGGTGGATGTTGATGCCATTAACTAAAAGGATGAAAATGAGCATGCTTTGGGGATGGGAAAAAGACGATGTATTCAGATTAGTGCATTTTGCACTTGCTAATGGGTTGTGCATCTATGTATAAGTTGGAGGTGAGATAGCTGTTTAGACTTATCATAGGCATCTTTTTAAAAAAATACATTTTTATTGATTTCAGAGAGGGTGAGAGAGAGAGAGAGAGAGAGAAACATCAATGAGAGAGAATAATCGATTGGCTGCTTTCTGCACAGCCCACCCTGGGGATCGAACATACAACTCAGGCATGTGCCCTGACTGGGAATCGAACTGTCACCTCCTGGTTCATATGTTGATGCTCAACCACTGAGCCATGCTGGCTGAGGTCATAGGCATCTTTAAGATGGTCCCAATCCCATCTTCTGATATTCAGTCTTTCTGTAATACTCTCTCCTTGACTAATTTGCTTCTGCCAATAGAATATGGGATCATTGAGGATATATCTCTTCCAGGGTTAGGTTATAAGGATTGTGAATTCTATTTTACTAGTACACTCTCTCTATTGCTTTCACAGCTTGCACACTTAGATGAAGCAAACTGTCACATTGGAGAGGCCATATGATAAGGCACTGAGGGTGGCCTCTGGCCAACAGTGAGCAGGAAACTTCAATCCAAGAACCTGCAAGGAACTGAATACTGCCTGCAATCTGTGAGTGACCTTCCCCCGTTGAGCCTTCAGATAAGACTGCAGATCATGGGTGGGTACCTTGATTCATGCATACTTTGAGAGGTCACGCAGCAAAGAATCCTGTGAAATTGTGCTCAGATTCCTGGCCTACAGCAATTGAAAGATAATAAGTGTGTGGTTTAAGCCATTAAGTTTTGGAGTAATTTGTAATGTCACAATAGATAACTTATTTGTGAACTCTGGAGATGAAGGCTAGATTTGGGATTTACCAGAACACAGACAATATATACTGACTGTGAAAAGGTTCAACCGAAACAGTGTGTAGAAATGGAGGAAGGGGAATTGGTAATGAAGCTAGAAGAACAGAAAAATTAAGAAGTGGGTGTAGTACCAGGAACCTGAAAAGAACTATAAAGAAATAGAGATCTGAAAAGATCTCTTCAGGGAGGCATGACCAAACATCAAATGGCGAGATGACTGGAAACTGCTTTTAGCAACAAGGTGAACTTTGCTTACCTTCATGTGAACAATTTCAAAGAAGTGATTTGGCGCAGGGAGATTTCAATAGATTGGGACAAAACACAAAGCTGGAAGGTAAAGGAAACTTCTTTGAAGAAGCTTGGCTGTTGAGAGAAGGCAAAAGGTAACGTGATATTTGCAGGAAAATGAAAAGTTGGTGGCTTTTTATGACAGAACAGAGACTGGAGCATATTTGTGTGATGAGGGCTTCTTGGTTATGCAAATTTTGATTACATTTTCTGTTATTTATAAAAGAGCTGTTATAAGAAAAACAACAGAAGAAATAACTTGCGTGGCTATTCATAGTTCTCCTGCCCTATTGAAGGTGCCTACATGTCCATTTGCTTATTACATAACAAAACATGGCATCCATTTTCTACATAACATAAACATTTCTGAATGTGGTTATATTGGCAGCATAATTATTTTTAATATTGTATAATATATTGTCAAGTTTGTGTACCATAAATAATCTGTTTCTATTTGTTGGACTTCTAGGTTGTTTCCAACTTTTTATAACTGGAAATAATGCTTTGATTAATTGCAGATTTGTTCCAAAACAAAAACAGAAGGCTCCCCCTAAGAGATGTTTTTTGGATGTTTGCCCACGATAGCACTCTTCGTCCTAAAGGGCTCTGAGCTGAAGTCCCTGAAAATGCATGCAAAAACTACAGGGCCTCTTTCTTTGTTATTCTTTTATTATTCCAAATTTCAAAAGCCCAACAGGTGGGCCACTCAAATATACAGAAAGAGATCGCTGAGTGGCCAGGTCGACTTTAAACTTTCTGTGAACCTGAATGTATGTGTTCTGTGTTGCTTTCTACCAGCATGCTGAGGTCCATGAAATACAACAGAGAAGGCCTCAATCATCTTTCTTCTTTTGTTTATTTATACTGTTATATTGGAAGGAAGGTAGCTATCTTTAATACCTTCCTTGCCTTTGCACATCAAGTAAAATAATCCACTCTCCCTGGGAGGGCCCAGTGCCTTGCCAGAAACTATCTTCCCTTTGAGCTTATAGCAATTGTTGCAAATCTGCTAAACATCATTAGCCAAATCCTTCCTAAGAATCCTATCACATTTCTGGTGAGATGCTTGTTGGAAGTAGCTTTTACTGTGTTTGCAGCAGTCAGCTGAAATGCAACGTTTAAAATAGAGTATGTCATCATCCCTCTCTCACGGTTCCCCTCCTGACTCAACCTCTCTCTCTGAGGCCACCCTTCTTTTATTCATCCTGATTTAAATGATGAAGGCATCTTATTACTTCTCAGCAACTGTGCAGAGTATGATAGTTACCTACAAAAACACAGGGACAACAAAATGGACCAGGTCTTTAAAAATCAACCACTGGGGAAGACACAGGAAGGACATTTCCGAGTAGTGAAGAGCTGTGGTTCTAGAACAAAGGGACCTACCTGGGTTCAAATCTCCAGTAAACGGATGAGCTCTGTGATTTGGGGCAAGTTACTTAAGTGCTCTGATTCCTTAGCTGTAAGACAGGATCTTTACAAGGAACGGAAGGAGGCTCACCACACCACCTGGCTTAAAGTAAGACCTTGACAAATCTGCAACTATTATTATTATCAATAAAAACAGAACTGGGTGCAAAATTAAATAACGTGGCAGTTAGAGACCCTCTGGGTGAAACTGCTGCAGTGGGCAGTCCAGGTCAGGAGGCAGCAGGAGGTTCAAGCAGGGAGAAGTCATGGTGTTGCTCCTGTGGACGGCTGGAGCACAGTGATGGGAGCCCGGGGGCTGCACAAAATGAACGGTCCTGTGGGCAGGCAGTGGGCATCAGAATTCTCTCCGTTGGTGGAAGGACTAGTCACCAGGCAGAATTTTACTGGTCCGATTCCTACTCTATTGACGGCGACAGTAGGAGTGAGATCAGATTCCAACCCACAGAAACCAAGACAAGGGGCTCTGAGAGCCACTAAGACTCAGAGAACAAATGTGGAGCTGTTTCCAACAGGGTCTGACTAGGCCTGGGATTGTGCCTGGACGCTGAGCTATCTACCTGGAAGAGGCTCCCTCTGTCCCACCTGCCAACACTTTCCAAGGGCTTCCCCAGCCTGTAGCTGAAAGCACACAGGGAAAATATCTGCACTGTGGAATAGCTAATTGGCTGGGGGGAAAGGTGCCATGCACACAAGAGTACACTTGACTGTGCTGGGGCTTGTCAATCTCCAAGACCATGCTGAGCTTTTATGGGAGGTTAAATAAGATGAGCATATGCATTTTTCCTGGGAAAGAAGCCATAGTTTTTATCCATCTCAAAAGGGTCCATGGTCCATGACCTCACAAGAGAGGATTAATGCTTTACACACGTGTTCTTTTTAAGCAAAAATCCTGCAACCGACCTCATTTCTTTTCATCCTTATCTTGACCAAATGCGTTTATCTTCTGACAGGGTTTTCTCACACACATGGGCTTCCAATCATTCTATCTTCTGATTTGCTCCTCTCCTCCTTTGTTAAATTCAACCAGTATCAGGCCCTAGCCAGTTTGACTAAGTGGATAGAGCATCAGCCTGCAGACCGAAGGGTCCCGGGTTTGATTTTGGTCAAGGGCATGTACCTCAGTTGCAGGCTTCTCCTTGGTCCAAGCCCTGGTCAGGGCTCATGCAGGAGACAACCAATTGATGTGTTTCTCTCACACTGTTTCTCTCTGTCTCTCTCTCTAAAAATCAATGGGAAAATATCCTCAGGTGAGGATTAAAAAAAAAAAAAAATCAACCAATATCTGATCCACTAAATGAGCCCAATTCTTACAATTAATTATGACTGTATTTTTATACATTTACTTTTAGATATTTAAAAAAGCCTATCAGTGGGTTCCTATTGGTCAGGGGCTACTCAGAAAGGGCTCAATCTGTCATCTTGAAATGAGGGGCATTGCCCCTCTCTGCTGTCGTGACTTCAGTTTTTACCCACTCCCTCACCCTCCATGTCTTACTTTTCCTCTTGATCCTTCACAGCTCAGCTCAAGTTCTGTCTACTCTCTGGAAGCTTCTGGGACAGCTTCAGTCCTCAGAATTACCTCCCTCTTCCAAAGTCTGTAACCGTCGCTTAGTGCCAGGGAAAATAAGTGTGAGAGCATTCGCATGTTGTCTGGCAGACTTTCCCATCCCGACACCTGGGCTAGGCAATTCTTCATTTTGGAGTGTGTCTTCTCCCCCAGTGTGACAACCCAAATGTCTACACACATTGTCAAACGTCCGAGGAACAAAATCACCTCTGGTTGTGTAGCACTGTTCAAACATAATTCCACCACATATCAGCTAGTATGATGCACGCTTTCTGAACAAACTGTGTTCAGTCATAGCCTACTTTTCTACCTTCATCTTCCTTACTTCAGTTCATTTTTTAACTTACTTTGTACTGCATTTTTACCTTTGGAAAACACTTTGAACTTCAAACACACACACAGAGGGGTAATACATAAACACTCATTGCTTCTTTTAAACCTTGTCACAACCCTTGATAGTACTAGCATCACCTTTTAACAGGCGAAGACACTGAAGACTAGACATTGCTGTTCAGTAATTGGACTCAGGTCCAAATAACAAACATTGGAAAAGCAAAGTCGCAGCATCGGGACTGATTCCAAAGTCCAGTACAATTTGATGGCACAAGGCTATTCTGTTTACTTTCCATTGACTCATCCTGTTGCACAACTGGATCTTAGGCTGCTGTCTACTAGCTCTTGGGAATACTGTGCATTTGTTATGACGGCACAGGAGTAATTATCAGAAGGACAAACTGGCTTTTCTCTTCACTCCCACAAAAGAGAGAATGTGGGTACAAAAATCTGATACTAGCAGCATTCACTTCCTATCATTGATCTTACACTACACTGAACCTATTCAATACCTTTGAAAGTTAAGAAAATATAGTACAGGGAAAAAATGAATTATCTCAATGATTCCTTTAATGTGCCACCTTACCTTCCTGGCATTTCCCGCATTTCCTCAGGGAAAGGCTATTTTTCCAACTCATTTCTGTTCAATTGATTGCTAGGATTTTTCCCTCTTTAGACCGTTTGGATTAGAGGAAGGAACAAGTCGGCTTTTTCTATAGAACTAAATTTCAAAAAACAAATTGCCTTTTAGGAAAGTTGAAAATCAGCATCACAGTCACAAGATCAGAAAAGGAGAGGTTAAATTTTCCACTGCTGCTAACTCTTAAAAGCACTTGAAGAAAATGGATCTCAATAAATGGACTTCTGAGAGGAAAAAGGAAGAGACAACAAAGGCATGTGTTGCATTTTCTGTCCAAAGGCTAGTTCACCTCCTGCAATTTTCGTGTCGCATGGCCAGGGCTGCTGAGGTTTCAATTATCTTACAGCCCAGGCAATTTCAGGCAAATTTACAGTTTCACTCGGAACTACAGTTCAACAAGGTCAATATTTTACAGCTAATGAAACTACGGTCCAATGGCTAATGTCAAGTCCATCCACTTCCCTCAGAACAGAAGAATTTGACTTATCTAAAGCTCTCCTGTCTTGGTCAGGAAGCTTCTATCCAAAAATACTTACTACAATTAAGAAATATACATATTAGCATCACTATATTTAGAAGAAAACTGTTAAAGCTTCCAAACCACAAGGATTAGAGCTTACAGCATTTTCCCCCAAGAGACCAGAAATGGATTGGAGAGTTGGGAAAGATCTTAGAAATGATTTTAACAGAGCAAGATGAAGTCATTAGTTTCACAGTTAGAGTTTCTGTTTTTCTTAATTAGAAGGCAGTGGGTACAGTAGAAAGTTCTAGACACACTGGGGCCCAGATTTATCTAGACACACTGGGTCTTTGGAATCAAGTCCCAATGCTGCGACTTTGCTTCTCTAGACACACTGGAACCCCAGACATGTTATCTCACCTGCAAAACCCATTTTTATTTTAAGGACAGAGGTGGACTAGATGACCTTTGGCACTGTCCTGTGAATCTGTTATGCTTACCTTATCCTAATAGAAAAATTCCAAATAGGAAAATCCAGCAGTTGCCACCTTAGATTAGCCTTACTCCTTTTTGATTCAGTTAGTGACCTTCCTCTCAACTGGGGTCTGACTTTCAGCTGTGCTGTAGCATCTGCCCTTGATCAGCTCACACTTGTTCTCTCCACAGGGGCAGCGGCAGCGGTGTGGTGGGGAAGTGAAACCTCTACACCAGATCAGAACTATCTAATTTGTACTTTCTGAAATATTTTTTCTGTGGGATTCTTTGCACCGGTGTCCCTCTCTTGGTTTTTCTCTCTCCCCCTAGTAGGGTAGACTTTGTTCATTAGCAGAATTACATCTTAGCTGCTTCCTATAGCAAATGATTACTTGGGTTCAGAAAAAAGCGGACTTATTATGTTCCAAACACTGTTCTGCATCCTTTGCATATCTGAAGGCATTTAATCCTCAGAGAGCTCTGTGAAGTACATGTGTATCCCTTCCTATCCAAATCTATTCCCTTCCTGAATTCAGTGGTGAGAGGTCAGAGTTCCTTGAGCATGGAAGGCTAGGAAGATTTCATTATCTGAATTTAGTTTAGTTCGCCCACTTGGGATGGTGAACAGCCTGATCTTAAATAAGGCAAATGAGATCACCTGAAGGCACAAATCCATTTGATTCCTTTGTTGCAACAGCAAGGGTTTAGGTAGGAAGAGGTAAATGGGAGATCTATTCCATTATCTCCATTAACAAATGGGGACAACGAAGCACAGGTAGTTTAAGGAAACTGCCCAAGGTTTCATGGTGGTTCGGGGGCAGTCAGTGTCACAGCTGAGCTAGATGCCCGATTAAACTTAGCTTCTCTTTGTGGTCAGTGGCGTCACCCATGCATGCTTTCACTGTAGCGTTTCTGGGAATGTCTTGGGGGAGCTTAGCCAGAATTGCCATGCCGTTTTTTCCATAGTTACATTTGTCAGCCGACTTTGATTACTTATGTGCTATTAACGCCAACAAGAACACATTTTAGAATGAAACTTGGTGCTATTTGTACAGTTTAACAGTTTAATCACAAGGCTGGAGGGACCACAATGTTTCATTTAGCCACTGTCTTTAATTCTTCCACTGCTGCTGAAATAAGTGATCTTTTCTGTCTTATAGACACATGAGAAGCAGACTCCACGCAGATAAATGCAGGTGGAAGTGCAGTGTAACTTGAGTTCTCATTGTGGGCAATCCTTGCCATCTCTGAAGACTTAGGGCCTCTTCAAACCCCTGCTTGTCTTCAACTCATCGTGCTGTGAGAGCTGCTTCCCACTGCCAGTTAGGTTCACACCTATGTTTAGTTTTTCAGTATTTTCTCAAGTACTTAATACATGACACCAGCAATGATTTTCCTGCGGGGCTGTCAGGGCCCTCAGAAAATTGTGTAAAACCATGGGCACGCTGCATCTTCATGACTTGCTCTCTTATGCGTCCGCTAACTGCTGTCCAATAGAAACCCAGAGGATAAGCTCATGTGTACTTGTTAACAAAGCCATATCTGTTAAGCTGAGAGGTAGTATCTATATCAATTTCAGTGAGAAATAAATGCATCCTTGATTTCATATTCTTTTTTTACTTTCACATAGCGATAAGGCTAGGCATAAAGTAGGACTAAAATTACATTGAATCAGTAACAGTAACAGAGGAAATACTAGTCATTGGAGTCCTCCTGGAAGTTGTGTCACCATGTGGTGAAAAGGTCGAAGGTATGTCTCCGTGTTCCAAGAAGCACAAGAAGCCACACCTTAAACACTCGGTAAATTCCTGGAAGGCCACTTCAGTTCCAGGAGAATAAAAGTGTCATTGTAGTGAATCAATAGTCATGCGAAGAGTACACGAGGTTTCAGACAAAACTCTGAGACTTAACATGTCAAGGTGAAATTTCCAAGTATACACCTCGTATCCCTGAGGATTTTGGATATTCTGGAGCAAAGTTCAGTGTCCAGTTGCTCAAGGAGAACAGGCCTTAGATCTGGGTGCTATTCATGCATCACTCACTTACCACCTGTGTGACCTTAGGTGAGTTACTTGAACTTTTTCTAAGCCTTAGTCTCTTTTTCTGTGCAGAGGTTTGATGGCATGATCTCTATGTACGGTCTCTTCCAAAAGACTTGTGGTTCTCATGTATGTTTTAGAGCTCTGGCTGCCTAATTTTGCCTAATCAATCATTTCTAATAGATGACACCTGTTTACTCGGCATAGTGGTTTCATATCACTGTGAAATATATCTTAGAGACCCAAAGATCTGTCCAAATCTAAACTTCTACTATTCTACTAATTAAGCTAATACTGCTCACCCAATGAAGGCTAACCAATACCTCCAAATTCAAGATAGACCATAAGAAAATGTAACCAAAATTAACATTTTGAGCAAAACTCCTTTTTTTTGTTTGTTTTTTGCTATGACTTTTGGCTCATCAATATACAGGGGATGATTTTAGCACTCACTAGCCATTATTTGAACATATTCCCTATCATAAAGTTTCATAAATTTTTGTTTTTAATTAAAATACCCTCAAATGCTTTTCCTTCTTAAAGTACTTATATAGGTGACACAATAAATCTGAATTTAACTGAAGGAGCCAATGGCAGAAGTTCTCTTATGCACGCACATACATTCTACAATATATATCACCTTATCATTTACAAAAAATATTTTTTAATTTAATAGTCCTTGCCATAATTCCTAGAGATTTTCAAATAGACTTTTCAAAATATAGCATGTTTGAATTAGAAATGATTAGCAAAATCCATTAGTGCACAGTTCACCACCATCGTAAAAAATTCATTTAATTGAGTACTTATAAAAATTAGGTTAGTGGCTAATGGGAAGGTATATTAAATCAAGGGCAGTTTTAATTTTGAAGGCAAAAATCTTCATAAGAATCTATTTGTAATCTTCTGAAGCTGCTGCAATAAAATCTCTAACCTGTGAATAAATCATCCCCTTTCATGACTGATGGTGGTCAGTGTAAAATGCTGGGTGGTTCATGCTACAATTTTGGAATTGGTGTGGCTGCCATTGCTATGCTTTCAATTGCACACTCATCAGTCCCTCTACGGATCCGGAAGTAACCTTGCTCACCCCAGCTGGTGCCCCAGCTGTTTTTAACAATCCAGTAATCCAGCCCAGTTTTTGGGTCAGTGCCATAGCCCACCAGCAGGACAGCATGATTAGTCAGCTCAAAAGGATTGAAAGGGTCCTTCAGACCAGTGTGGTGGTAGATCCCCTGGTTGTAGTGGAGGAAGTCATCATAGACTTCAAAAGCAACTGCCATGGGCCCATGATGGACCAGCTCAAGCTTCATCAGGGCTTCGTTGCAGCCCCCATAGAAACCACCCACATAGTGGTACTCAGATGTGTAGTAACGAATGCAGTCCTCCTTCATTTTGCATGGCGAGTCAGTGCCTGTGTAGGGGAAGCAGGCCTCTTCCACCAGCCCGAAATCTTGGGCATACTTTCCTGCAATGAGGTATGGGAAGCCGCCTTCACAGCCTGCAGAGGAATAACACAGAGTTATTACCCCTTTATTAGAAAGGGACACAAGGAGGAATTGTCCCACTTCCTAGCCTCTCTTTCTATTCCATTAATTTTTTTATGCTACCTGGAAGTTGTACCTGGTTTAAATGTCACTTCATTCATCTATCTATTATTACCCAGCTCACTATCCTATCATCCCTATCTATTTACCAGACATTTATTCAGCACTTGAAGGTACCTCTAGCATAGTGGTTAGGTGGGAGGCTCTGCAGCCTCACTATGTAGGTTCAAACCCAAAACTGTGTGAAGAATGTCTCTGTAGCTCTGTTTACTTATCTGTAAAATATAGATAGTAATATCACCTTTCTTGTAGGATTAAATTAGTCACTCCATGTAAAAGCAATAAAAGTTCACTATTGCCCTAACTGGTTTGGCTCAGTGGATAGAGCATTGGCGTGCAGACTGAAAGGTCCCAGGTTTAATTCTGGTCAAGGGCATGTACCTTGGTTGCTGGCACATCCCCAACGGGGGGTGTGAAGAAGGCAGCTGATCGATGTTTCTCTCTCATCGATGTTTCTAACCCTCTATTGTTATCCCTTCCTCTCTTTAAAAAATCAATAAAATATATATTTTTTTAAAAGTTCACTATTATTGTTCTTATTAAATATCCAGACACCACACTGTGGCTCTTCATAAGGGGAAGGACTGTCTTGATCCATCACAATCCCCAGAGCCTGGAAGTCACAATATCCATGTTTGATAAGTATTTCAGAAAGAATGAAAGGCCCACTGGCAAATAATCATTCTCCGCTGGTGAACTGAGAAACTTTCTCTTGGCCAAATCTGGGGTTGACAGAAGAAAACTTTAACATGGGAATGTTTCTCTCTGAATGAATGGCAATCAGGCCTTCTACATACATTACCTATGCCCTCTTCTCCAAAACATACATACAGAATTTTTAAATTATCCTAAAGATAAAACAGTGCTAGTTTGGTTTTAACAAGAATTAGGTTTTGGAGGGAGACCTTAGTGGAAACTGAAACTCTAAGGGTTAGAAGCTGTGTGGCCTTTAAAAGATTATAGAACAACTTCGTGTCTGTTCCCTGTCTATAAATTGGGGATTATATCTACTCTTTCAGGGTTTGGGGCATTGTTGGGTAATGTATGTAAGAGATTCCTAAGAGGCAGTGCTCATGCAATCTATAGTATAACTATTAGGGTGCAATAAATTCCATGAGAAACCACTCATAAATAACTGATAGGGGCAGACTTGCACCAGGATTTTCTGACTACGGACATTGGCTCTCTCTACTACACCATCCTTTTATCTTTGCCAACAATGGCCAACCACACACATAGGAAATAGTGCCTGAAATAGAACACTTACCTTGAGCATACTGGCTGCAAGACACAACCTCCTGAGGACTCAAGATTGGCGACTGGGTATTGTTGGTTAGAATACGTATTCTTGCTTCCAGCATACCCATAGAAGCAAATGAGTAGCAGCTTCCACAAGATGCTGGTGATGGAGAAAAAAACGATATATAACCCAAGAGACTTTTGAAGTACTCACAAAAAAAGAGAAAAGGCTCAGTGGTTAAGACATTTTAATATATTTACACTCAGTGTTGTTCGAGCACAATAAAAAAAAAGAGTCAATCAATAGACATGACTGAACTTAAAGCAAACATTAAGATCTCAGCTTTTTCATCAAAAGACAAATGTTACTATATGGGGCTTTCCTTGAGAATATTTTAAGAGAGGAAAAAAAAAAAAGAACAAGAACTTCCTAACTTCTGCAAAGCATTTACCAGTATTCTTGATCATGAAGAAATGACCTATGTCTGCAGAGCCACCAGACTGAGAGAAAACAGACTGAGGGATACCAGTAAGCTGAGTTTTTCAAAAGCAGCATTTTCTAGCACAACTTGCTGGTGGAACTAACCCTAAGACGGGCTCAAGGACGGGTATATTGTAGAGAGTTTGATTTAACCAGGGTCAAGGAGGCAAAAGACAACAAAGCCCAAGAAAGAAAGAGAATAATTATAATGATGAATATGGTACTTAAGATGTCCAATGAGGAAATAAAGATATAAGACATGGAGGTAGTAAAATTAAAAGAAGACTGATTCCAAGTGAAAAAGGGTAACAGCAGTATAGCTATGGTCCCCGAAAAGTATTACCGAGAGGAGAGAAGAACATGAAAATAGCTGCATGGGGGTAGGGAGAAGGGAAAAGAAAACAGCTTTATTTAACACCTGAATGCTCTGGCAAAGACAAAATCAATTTACTTAAGAAGAATATGCGAGGAACATAGTTGCTATTTCAAAAGAAAAAAAATACATTATAAAGAAAAATATGTGAACAATATTATTTTTCTATGTTTCTTCGATATGTGTGGTTAAGAAATAAGAAAATGTGGCACATATATAACAAAACTGGGACTTCTACTTGTTATAATTCTAGAAAGAAATGGGCATAATATTAATATTTCTATTATTACATAGCCTCTTTGTCACTGATACAAATTTAGTACGAAGACATTGGTACTAAATGCAAATATACACAATTGGCATGTTGTTCACTTTACTAATATTAGTTAATAAATTATCTGAATAGTGTTCACTGGAAATTTGTTCTCTTCATCTTGGTGCCTGATGGAACAAGGGAATGCAATGCATGTTTGTAGAAGAAAGAGTCAAGTTATGAGCAAGATATGTATTTGCATCCGGAGGGAAATGACTTGAATGGAAATAGTGAACCTTGACTTGTTTCTAAGCTGTAAGGGAGACACAACCCTAGGGCCTAATGTGAGCCCTCTCTAAGAAATTCAACAATATCAGAGGTCCAAAACCTAGAATCTATTAGAGCCCTACTAGCATTTAACTGCTACCATTTCTGATGTTCCCCCAAATCCTCCTAATAAACACCTCAGATTTACCCATATCACATTATACACTGCTTTTGCTGTTGAGGGATCATCTAAATTATGGACAGTAGAAGACAAACACTTGCGATGGGCCAGTGTAGTTTGTTGGGGAACACATGACACTTGATTGGAAAGTTGTAAGGAGGACATTCTGAGAAAAGGGAAGTGTGTGGGAGGCCGCCTGCCCTGTTTATTGGAATTCTGACTTAGGGGAGACTTAAGGAAGTGTCGAAGTCGGTGCCCCTAATTATTCCCTGTCCTTTCCAAACAAGTCTGTGAATGTGCAGATCCCCGAGTGTCTGCTGGAATCCTTATGCTTAATCCCTGGATGCCATTGCTTGAGGACAATGCAAACACATGTGTCCTCCCAAGATTACTCACCCTACTGATTGTATCTAAAGATAAAAACTACAATAAAAGGCTAAAAAGGCAGGCAACTGAGGCTGCCTGGTTCCTTCAGCCAGGCCATCCCTTAGCTCTCTCATTCGCAATGAAACTGTGTCAGAGTAATCTGTTCGTCCGTCATTCAGGGGCTGCTGGTAAGCCCTGGCAGCAGCTCAGTGTGTTGAGCATTGTCCCATGCACTAAGAGGTCATTGGTTCGATTCAGTCAGGACACATGCAGTAGGGGGCATGCAGGAGGCAGCCAATCGATGAGCTCCCATTGATGTTTCTATCTCTCTCTCCCTCTCCCTTCCTTTCTCTATAAAATAAATAAAAACATACTTTTTGTAAAAAGACAAACATTTGGGAGAAGGCATTGGAATTCATTTAGTTGTACTAAATGAATTGTCGCTCACTTGATAATACATACACTGAGACTTGGAAAGAAGCAATAATGACCTGTCCAAAGTCACAAAGCCAACAGATGGCAGGGGCTAGTGCCTAGGGTCTGCTAATGCAGGCCTAGTGTCCTTTTCAGTTCACAGGTCTCTATCTACTTTAATGAATCTTCAAATTCCCTTTCCCTGTCATCTAGTTACTAAATAGACCAAAATTAACTTACACATTTTGTTTAAACCATCGAAATAACACTATCCTTAGGACCCTCAAATTTCAAGTGATAGAATGTCAAAGAACTACATGAGTGACAATAAATAACCAAAGCCAGTTGTTCCTACAATGAAACACAAGGGTCTTGTAAACAAATAACATTCCACAAGAGTCTGGAAACAGCCCCATTTTGGCCACCCAGGATTCTTGGCCCATGGCAGCCAAGGAAATAACCTCTCTTGGTTATTTCTGACCATCCATCATTGTGGGGGTGGGGGGACGACAAGTCACATGTACATTCAAGAGATCAGAATGTGCTCTGTTAACAGAAAAAAACATGGGGATGCGAAAAGGAGATAACTTCCCTCAAGCCCCTGTAGTTCCCAGTAGAATGTGTCAGCTGCCGAGGCAATTAATGACTTTCAAACACCAAAGTCAGAGCCTAAATTCTAAAAGAACCATTATCCCTTCAGAAGACTAAGGGAGGTCTGGCCCAGACAGAGCTCTGCAACAAGCCAATTTTCACAGTCTCAAGTAAATAATGTGACTTTTGCAAGATTGAACAATGTTCAGCTGCACCTTCCAACAGCAGGAAACATACAGAACTAGTAGTAAGGAGTCAGAATTCCTACCCCTTCCTGCCTCCCACTTGCTTGGTCACTCAGCTATGTGACTGTGAATAGGTCACTTGATCTCTCTGGCATTTCTCTCTATCATATATGTAAAATGAATAGGGTGAAGCAGACAGTTTAAGGTTCCTGCCTTCCGGCATAAACAGCATTTAAAACAAGTCTGAAATGAACTACATTTTAAACATTAGCAAAACACTCTGCACTTCCTAAGTAACGTGACCTGAGAGACAGCCTCTTCTCTCATGAAGATGGAATAAATAAAGGCAGCAGAGCTGGAAGAAAAACTAAGGAAGTTCATGTCTTCCAATTTCCGAGCTCTCTTGCCTCTCACACTTCAAAGTCAACCCAGCCATTCAGGCTGAGGCTTAAGCCTGTTTCTAAGTGTAAAGCTAAAACCTCATTTGTCCTCCCAATGTCTCTTTTTTGTTATTCATCTTGATATGCTCTCTGCATAAAGTCGTGAATTCCCGAACTGCAGCTAATTTTGAATTCTGGGTTATACAGAACACTGGTGTTCTTAAAGTTAGTGGAAATTTCCAAGTTGCCCAATTAACAGGAAGGGAAAATTATTTTTTTTTCCAACCGAAAGTACAGAAAACCAAAAGAAAGTCAAAAGAGGAACCTCTAAGTACATTATTTTCCCAAGTACCGAACAAGATTCTACAAATGAGGAATCAATTGCAAAGCAATTAATCTATTGAATCCTTCTGTTTTTAAATTACCCATGCCTCTGTACAACTCACAGTTATAACTCTCACGAAATATGGGATATGGGAGACAATATTAGCTTTTCAAGCTATAAGAAAACCAACATTAAAGAACTTGGCTTTAGAAAGTCTAATTTCCTTCCACTGATTAACTGTCTCATCACTAGTTGATCATTTTCTCATCACTAGTTGATCATATCGTTTGGGGAGTGAGAGGAACCAAACTTTTTTTCCCACCTTCTCCTATGCTTCCATTGAGTTTTAAAAACACTTTCTCAAATAATTTTTCATATTGTATTTTAATGTCTTGCTTGCAGGTCTTGCTAAACTGTGAGTCTCTAGGACAAGGACCATGTCATGTTAGTTTTTATATCCTCAGCCACTACCAAAAAATCCTAACACAACATCCTATATAATAAAGAGCTAATATGCTAATTAGACTGGACTGAAGAATGAACAGTGAGCGGGGCTTTGGGGCCACGAGACAGAAGCCGGGGCTGTGAGGGCCGAGCCTTTTGCACAAATTTCATGCATCAGGCCTCTAGTATTCTATAAACATGCAACACAACAGAAGCAAGCCTGTGCTAGGCCCTCATAATCAATACGACATGAAGTAGTTACTTAACCATTTCAAATAAGTACAGGAAATCTGTTTAATGATAGAGAAAAATTAAATCCTCTCTTTAAACATCAGTCCTTTCATTTCTCAATTACCTTCAAAGTTCTCTCATTTCCAATCCCGCTTCAGCAAAAGAGAAGGTAGGGAATGATTTCTACACTTTCTCTCGAGCTGAAGAGTCCTAGAATAACTGGCACAAAGGGAAGACCTCTGGTGTCAGCTGGACAGGTACCTTGCTGACTGGCTGCTATAAGACCTGCTCAGAGCTCTGGGCATTTAGAACATTTTGTAAGAATTCAGTGAGGATGGAATTGAAGGGTCAGTGGTGATTAAGTGGGTCAGGCTGATTATCACTGAATTTCTAGGAAAGGGGAAGAACAATTTATCTTTGGATGATATTAACTTACAATGTTCTCAGGAGATACCAATCAGATTGTTTTCAGACAGCAAATACTACACATATGTTATGGTAACAAATCAGTCATATGTACTCTAATTATCTGGAAATTGAGCTTAGAAGTAATAAACCGGAGTATTACATAAATGACTCCACAAGTCATTGTTGGCTAAAATTTAGGGTAACAAGATTATTTGCTACCAAGTGCTATTAGAGGAAGAGTTATTAAATGTATTCATTCTGTGTCTAATTTCTGGAAATAACTTATAAAATGGAATTACAGTCATACCTTTGGTAAACCCAGGCTCTGCTCCCAGGCCACCGTTTGGGAAGCTGGGTTGATATTTACCATAATAGGTAATATCCTGACATAAAATAAATGGAAAGGTCACAGATTAAAAAATCTACCAGAAAAAAATTATGGATCCATTTTCTGGCCTTTTATAGTACTTAAAGATTAAATGATGGGGTCAGGGCAGGGAGGGGGAAGACAGCTAGCAAAGTGGGATTGTAGACAGAATACCAATTCTATCTGTATGCAATTCTTTGTTTCTACATGAGTCTCTCCTTACTAGGAGAGCAAATGAGTTTGGCTTACATATCACTCTGATTAATCCCATTAGCTACGTGGAACCTATATTGAGAAGGATAATTAAGAAATTCTAAGCTCAGTTCGAGAGTTTATCTAGTACAAAAGAAGAAGTGAATATTCATTGGCCGTGTCATTTCCATTTCTTTACTAAAGTAAATCATGCCCATTTCATCTCTGTATCTCCAGAATCTACTGCAGAGTTTGGCACATAGTAAACATTCAATAAATGTTTCAGAATAAATTAATAAAAAATTAGACATTTTTTTTTTACCTTGGTTTCGAACAGGGGTAACAAAATTGGTACCATGAACATTTCTCCAATCCCAAGATGTTGGCAAACGTAAAAGCTTTTCATGTATTTCAGCAGTTAGTGGTGCAGGTTTGGGCCTAGGATGGAAATATACATTTGACATCAATATACAGTCTTTCCTTTAAGGATGATTTCCTAACTTCTAATTCCGTAATTTCAACCTCCTGGCTGGCTAAGATATACATTCAGACTCAAGGGACACTTGTCTCATCAATGTTTCAATGTGTGTCTTGCACAATCATGTGGCAATCTACATAATATCTCTATTACAGAACTATGTTGTGTGGCTTTCATTAACCATTTCTTTTTCATGATCTAGTCATTTCCCCCTGTGAAATGACACTGGTTTTGTATATCTCTGCAATGTGTTTTTAACATGTGTCAGTAGCTGCACTCTTTTACTTCTAACAGATTTTGACCAAGAAAATAGACATGGGAAGTTAAAGATGGCCGACAAAGGATATAGAGAAATTACTGACATCTAATTCAGGAGATGGTCAGTAGTGATAGTAAGGAGGTAAAAGAAGTGAAGAAGGCACAGAAATAAAAGATCTAAGTATCAAGTAGGCAGACTAGCTCCATAAACAGAGGACAAAATTGATTCATCATTACAGAATTAGAGCTTATAGGATATGCTTGGAAAATAAGGCACAAAATGAGAGTTGCCTGGAATGATGAAATGATGGATAGACATTTTTGCCTATCCATCATTGCCTAGAAATGAGGAAATTGTTCTACAAGCTTCTCTGATTTAGAGATTTAAAACACACACAGACACACACACACACAGCATTCTAGCTGTAGCCACGCCTGAATTCTTAAAGTTTGCCCAAGTTTGACGAATGCTCTGTGTTCGATGTCTTTGTACTGCTGTTTCTTCTATTTAAAATGCTTGCTGCCCACTGATTAGAAAAAATCCCCTTAGTGTTTTTCCCTGACTTTTAATTTTAAAGACTGCTCATACAACAGCCTCCACCCACAACCCCCAACAAAAACCCACTTCTCTCTATGCTCCATCATCTCTTGTGTTAGAGCAATACTGCTGTATTGTGGTAACATTTATTTTTCTGTTATTGTAAACTACTTGAATTTCTTACTCAACTTGGAATTATCATACCACAGTGTTCTAACTTTCCAGTGATTACCAAGTTGGTTTTTACCAGCTTCCAAGTTAGTCATTGGCAAAGATTATTTCTGGACTTCTTCATGTCCCCTGCAACTAATCCTAAATCCTTCTCTCACACACTTCTCTAAGAGATTATATAAGTTAATGCTAGGTCAAAACGGAAGTGAGATGGAAGACAGGGGGAAAATCATTTCTGACTAGCAATCATAACCTTGAGAACTGTAAAGAATAGATAGCACTGCACAGCCAGTCTGGTTCAGTGGTTAAACATTGACCATGAGGTCCTAGGTCAATGCTTAACTTGGTGAGGGCACATACCCAGGATGCAGGCTCAATTCCCAGTATGGGGCATGCAGGAGGCAGTGGATCAATGATTCTCCTCATTGATGTTTCTATCTTTCCCTCCCTCTCCCTTCCTCTCTGAAATCAATAAGGATGTATTTTTTAAAAAGAATAGATGGCATATTCCATACAGAAATGTAA
>NW_006287917.1:1171466-1173207 GCF_000327345.1 Myotis davidii | reverse complement strand
AGACATGAAACATACATAAACTACCAAAACAAATACAAGGCAATTATAGTAATGCTATAAAACATTTAACCTGGATAATGTCCATGGAATTACCAATGTACATAAAAAAGCTATGCATCATGAAAATTTTATATGCTGGACATAAAAAAAAGATATAAACCTTGGATATTTACTCTGAAATTTATGAATAAAAACTAGGGTACAAACAAATTTTGGAAGGAAATGAACTATTTCTGTGATTTTTACGTGAGAGGCCAAAAGATTCAACTACTTATATTTACTCTGAAATTTATGAATAAAAACTAGGATACAAACAAATTTTGGAAGGAAATGAACAATTTCTGTGATTTTTACGTTGAGAGGCCAAAAGATTCAACTACTCATAAATATTAACTAATTATCCTATAAATACCTAAAAACACACTAAAAAATATGGAAGATAAAAAAGGAATTGAAGCATGGCAGCATACCATAATTTCAGGGCGGGTATCTCAGAGCTATACCAACCTCCTACAAGTGGCTTCACCACTTGCTAGCTGTGTGACATTAGTCAAAGATCTTATTTTTTTTAAATATGTTTTTATTGATTTTCAGAGAGGAAGGGAGATGGAGAGAGAGATAGAAACAACAATGATGAGAGAGAATCACTGATCAGATGCCTCCTGCACGCCCCCTACAGGGGATCGAGTCTGAAACCCAGGCGTGTGCCTGGCCTGGAAATTGAACGGTGATCTTCTGGTTCAACAATTGAACCACATTGGCTGGACATTTTTTTTTAAATTTTGGATTCAATAATTTTTTTTGAGGAAGGGAGAGAGAAAGAAACATCAATGAGAGAGAGAAACATTGATAGTTTGCCTCCTACACACACCCCAACTGGGGATCGAACCCAAAACCTGGATATGTACTCTGACTGGGAATCGAACCCACCACCTATTAGTGTACAGTATGATGCTGTAACCAACTGAGCCACAATGGCCAAGGCGTGAGTCAAAGATCTTTTTTTTTTAAATATATTTTATTGATTTTTACAGAGAGGAAGAGAGAGGGATAGAGAGTTAGAAACATCAATTCAGCTGCCTTCTGCACACCCCCCGCTGGGGATATGCCAGCAACCAAGGTACATGCCCTTGACCGGAATCGAACCTGGGACTCTTCAGTCTGCAGGCTGATGCTCTATCCACTGAGCCAAACCGGTTAGGGCAGTCAAAGATCTTAACACCACAAAACTATAATGGACTCCTATTAAAATGAGTATAAGCATATCTAACTCAAAGAATTTTTAGGAAAATAGTGCTTAGAACAATGCCTGTCTCTGACAAGTCCTTGATAAATAAATTATTAAGCTAGTGTGATAACTGTCATCATCATCATTCATGTCATTGAACAGATTAAATAGAATACTGATAGATTTAAGTGACTCTCTGGCCCACAAGAGGCATTCAAATGTTAACTTCCTCCTTCCCACCACTCTGTAAGGCAGAATGTTTGCCCATCAACACACCACGGACAAAGCAAAAACAGTGTGACAACTGAAGCTGAATGGTGTAAAAATGAAGAGAGTGAATGAGTAATTTGGAAGATGGAGACGTGGGAATTACAACATTATAGTTACACTTTACATTACCGGCTCTTAACCAAGTAGGTCCAAATTCTTTAAGAATCTGGTGAAAGCTCTGGACTCAGGGAGATGCCCCAAAATAATAAACTTTTCTATAATTTCAGCAGTTGCACAAATTCC
>NW_006287917.1:1170312-1171356 GCF_000327345.1 Myotis davidii | reverse complement strand
CTCAGTAGGGGGTGTGCAGGAGGCAGCTGATCGATGTTTCTAACTCTCTATTCCTCTCCCTTCTTCTCTGTGAAAAACCAATAAAATATTTTTTTTAAAAAAAGAATCTCTGAGAGTTTTTATTGTATATAAAATGCGATTGAAATGGGAGCAGCTAGACCACAATGTCTACTTCAGTCTTTCCAACTTCACTCAATTCCATCTCCATATCCCAAGCCTACTATGGAGCCTTAGCCTCAAAAGCAGCCCTTCATAAAGCTAGCCCTTCCCCAGAACAAAGGTGGTTGGGTGGAGAGAGAGAGGGGAGTGGAGCACGGGAGTTCCTCAACTATATGGCACATGACAGGTGGCAAAGCAATTGTGTCTGAGGCTCTTATCTTTCAGGCAGGAGTCCCACTCCTTCACTTTATGAATCTAAGAAAGAACACGACATACTGCACACCCCAATTTTGATTATCAAGAGCATCTCATAGACAAGCAGTTCCTTAGAATACACCTTGAGAAATACCATGTAAGATTCTTTTTGAAAAAGGGGCAGAACTCTGAGAGGTAGGAAAAGTCTCCAAACAGCCTCATAGCTGAAGAATGCCAGAACATTAGGATTATTAGTTTGAAGATAAAAAGTCATAATTCATTTTAATTACTTAACAGTTAATCAATGAGTGGTCTGTTCAAACAATAAAATCTGGACCAAGGACTCTATTTATATTAATGAAATCATCAATATCATCTCAGAAATTTGGAAAACGTTATGATTATTAAGGGAAAATAGCAACCATACACAATTTACTGACTCCCACTAGCTCCCTATTGGTTTCCAGTTCCCTGCCCTTCAGTTCTATGAATTTCTCCGGAAGCAAGGTCTGGCATCACAGAAACACCATTGGCTACTTAACAGATGTTAAGGTATTATATACTCTGACTAGGGGCTTGGTGCATGAAATTCGTGCACTGGGTGTGTGTGTGGGGGGGGGCGGGTGACCCTCAGCCCAGCCTGCCCCCTCTCACATACTGGGAGCCCTCAGGCGTTGACCCCCATCACCC
>NW_006287917.1:1165617-1169782 GCF_000327345.1 Myotis davidii | reverse complement strand
TTCTTCCTGCTTTCCCTTTTGCCTCCCTGCATTGTGCCTACATATGCAAATTAACCGCCATCTTTGTTGGCAGTTAATTTGCATATCACCCTGATTAGCCAATGAAAAGGGTAGCGGTCGTGCGCCAATTACCATGTTTCTCTTTTATTAGTGTAGATAGATGCAGCTATGGTTTTGAAAGAATTTTTTTAAAATCCTACCAAATTCCTGACTATATAAATTAAAAGTATTACGACCTAATTTCCCAAAGTAACACTACACTCTGGGGTGTGTAAGCTAAAGATAGAAAATGTCACTTCTGGCTGAGGATAGTAAAAGTATATTGGTAAACAAGAAACATTTTTGGTTGGAACTTAAAACAGAAAGATGATTTTGAGATGTTTACAGGTGGCAAATTTGACAGGCAAGTTGAGGGGTATTTGAGACGAAGGGAATATCATGACTAGAGATGATATGAAAGGAAAGTTTTCAGTCATTGTGTGTCATATATTTGAAAGCAGGTCACAGTACTTAAATATAGTTACTGTCAGGTTTAGATGGATATGTTTACCAAGTTAAACGTATCCATTAGACAATAGGTAGTAACACAATAATAGCTGAGTAAAGAAAGATGAAATTGGCAAAATTTTATAGATTGGCTTAGAATGGGGACAGAGAGGGAAAGATACCAAAGAAACAGGACCAAAGAGACAGGGTAGGAGGCTGAGCCACAAGGCAGGAAAGAGACAATAAAGCCCTAACTAAGCCAGAGTTTAGAAAATGGAAAGGGAGCCCAGCCAGCATGTCCCAGTGGTTGAGCATTGACCTATGAACCAGGAGGTCAGAGTTTGATTCCCGGTCAGGGCACATGCCCCGGTTGCCAGCTTGATCCCCAGTAGGGGGCGTGCAGGAGGCAGCTGATCAATGATTCTTTCTTATCATTGATGTTTCTATCTCTCTCTCTCTCCCTTCATCTCTGAAATCAATAAAAAATATATTACAGATATCTCTCATCCCCCCTCCCTTTGCCCCCCTAGTAAGAAATATATTTAAAAAAAGAAAAGAAAATGGAAAGTGAATCATGGAAACGGCAGATGCTGTGAAAGCAAAACCCATAAACAGGGATTGGAGAGCATGAGAGTGTGTGTGCAAATAGGAGAGGAAAATGGTCAGAAAAAAAGACAACAGGCCCTAGCCCAGTAGTCGGCAAACTGCGGCCCCTTGAGTGTGCTTCTTCCACAAAATCCCACGTGCGGGCGCGCACATACAGTGCGATTGAAACTTTGTGGCCACACTCAAGGGGCCAAAGAGCCGCATGTGGCTCGCGAGCCCCGGTTTGCCGATCAGTGTGGCTCAGTTGGTTGGAGCATTATCCTGTACATCAAAAGGTAGCAGGTTTGATTCCCAGTCAAGGCACATACCTAGGTTTCAAATTCAATCCCTGGTCAGGGTGGGGGCTGGAGGCAACCAATAGATTGTTTCTCTTTCACATTGATGTTTCTCTCACTCGTTTCTCTCTCTCTCTCCCTTCCTTAGATAACAGAAAAAACGTAAGTTGGGATGACCAGTGAAATGGTGGCCAACCCAGGGAGAGATGCTGGTTGGAAGGGATGATGGCATTCAATATCTTTATTGGTGTCAAGAGGTGTGTTCTATTACCTGGGGAGTCTCTGTCTGCGGCCACCACTTCTCCTAATCATCTCTCTCAGGGTAAGAGTCTCATATTCCAGGTATGTGGTTGCAGTCCAAGACTTCTGAACGGCATTGATCGCTTTCACGAAGTCGTGATTATATTTGTAGAGCCTATTGGAATACCTGCCAACAAAAACAAGATAGTTTTAGGCACACTCGTTACTGACGTAACTAGACTCCATTAAAATAAGCATTCATATACTCTGGGCCTAAATGGAAAATGGTATAATCTTTCAGGAAGGCAATTTTTTTTTTTTTTTGGTAATGTAACATTGCACTTTATTCAAATCTTCAAAACAGTCTTTATTCTAACATAAAAATGTTTTAAAAATCCACAGGTTGAGTACACCGTGGTATAGAGAGAAACATACAATGGCAAAATTCCCAACAGTCGATGGGAAAAGCAATATCGTATATACAGAACACAAAATTGAGATAAACTGAAAGTTATAAGGTAAAATAAAACCCAATTTCAGAAGACAAAAATCAAAATATTAAGGATCCCTGCATTATCTTCAACCCTAATGAGTATTCACTGCACTCAAGTCATTTTGTATTGAATATGACCCCATTGACCCAGCTAAGATACACTTGGGAGCCTCGAGTAATGGCATCAGATACTCCAATAATAAATGGTAAGCAATTTTTGATCAGAAAAATTCCCTTACTTTGGCTCTAAAGACATCAGGCTATAGTACAGTTTGTGTTCATACCCGTTGTTCAAACAAAGCCATTTTTCTGGCACCAAAGCAAATTTGGTTTGGTTCATATATAAAGAGACAGCCTGTGAGTCCAAAAGGCACTGTCCAGTCTTGCCTGAGGATATATATCCTATATAATAAAAGGGTAATATGCAAATTGACCCTAACAGCAGAATGACTGGGAATGACTGGTCACTATGACACACACTGACCCCCAGGGGGAATACGCTCAATGCAGAAGCTGCCCCCAGGTGGTCAGTGTGCTCCCACATGGGGGAGCTCTGCTCAGCCAAAAGCCAGGCTGATGGCTGTCAGTACAGCGGTGGTGGTGGGAGCCTCTCCTGCCTCCTCAGCAGCACTAAGGATGTCCAACTGCAGTTTAGGCCTGCTCCCCGCTGGCAAGTGGACATCTCCCGAGGGCTCCCAGGCTGCCAGAGGGATGTCCGATTGCCATCTTAGGCCTAATCTCCTGGGGAGCAGGCCTCGGCCAGCAGGTGGTCATCCCCTGAGGGGTCCCAGACTGCAAGAGGGCACAGGCCAGAGGGATGTCTGACTGCCAGCTTAGGCCCTTTCCCCCCGGGGAGCGGGCCTAAGCCGGCAGATGGACATCCCCTGAGGGGTCCCAGACTGTGAGAGGGCACAGGCTGGGCTGAGGGACTCCCCCGAGTGCATAAATTTTTGCACAGATGAGGTCCGGCTGGCTTACCCCAAATGGGACCAATCAGGCCAGATCAGCCGGGGGGAGGGGCTGTGGGTGGTTGGCGGGACGGCCCCACCCCCAATTGAGGGGGTGGGGGCGCTGATTGGGGGCAGGACTGGCCAGGGGAGAGGGGACATGGGTGGTTGGCTGGCTAGCCCTGCCCCCTGGTCAAACTCCCAGTTGAACTCCTGATTGAGGGGACAATTTGCATATTAGCCTTTTATTATACAGGATATATATCAGTAGCCTGGAACTAGAATGTCTCTGATGAAAGTAAAGGTTCAAGCTAACTAAGATGTATGTACAAAGATGTTCAATGAAACACTTACACTAGTGATAGATTATAAACAACCTAAATGAATCTTTTAAGATAAGAGACTGATTAAATAAATAATACACTATAGTCAGTAAAAATGTCTAGATTATTTAGTGATATGGAAGGGTGCTAAGTTTATATTAAATTAAAAAGCAGAATAAAAAGAAGTTTATAGAAAATTAACCAATTATCTGAAAGTATAATAATATTTATAATATAAGTACCTTTTAAAAATGCCAACCATGGTTATCTGAGTGGTGACACAGGATCACCATATTTCCCTACCTCCTACAGTTTTGACCATGCACTTTTATAACTTTGTTATCATTTTAAAGAGAGAGAGAGAGAACAGAACAAACTGTATAATGTACACAGAGTATGGCAAACATTATAACTACATGATTAAAAAAGTATTCCATATGAACATTTGGTTTATACCCTTGTTACTAAAATTGGATTCTTGATGGGGAAACTTGGTAGAAATGCAACCAACCCACACTCATTTGAATATGCATTTTAATAAGATCCCTCCTTCCCCAGAGCAGTGACTCACAATAACATTAAAATCTGAGAAGCGCTGGTGTATCTGATGCTAAATGCTTGGGGTCAGATGTAAATAAATATAACATACAAAGAACATGTTTACAAAGAAAAAAATGGGGGAGTTGATTACTCATTTAATTCAAACATGTATTCCAGCTTATGTGCCACGTGCTAAGAATTATAGAATTATCATATTATTACAACTGAATTCAATTCAGTGGCTGAGTATGACTC
>NW_006287917.1:1149517-1165064 GCF_000327345.1 Myotis davidii | reverse complement strand
TAAGAAAATAAAAATATCCTATGCTATGTGTAATACAGTAATGACAAAGAAGGTCTTAAACACCATTGTTTTCTGTGTGTGAGATCCAATGAGATAAGGAGGCGTGGCAGAGAGTGACAGTCACTGGCGCCTCAGGCCTCAGGTGATGGAAGGGAAATGAAATCGTCTTGAGCACCACAGGGACTGCGAAGACCAGGAGGAAAGCAGCTCTGGGGGGGTGGTTTGAGTCCAGCCAATACTACTGGAGCCAAAAATAAGACAAAAAAACAAAAAAAAACAAAGAAAAAGGCAGCGAGTCAGAGTCAGCCCAGAATCAGCCTGTGAAGATGAATTCTTTGCCAGCAGAAGATCAGGAAGTACAGAAGGCCACTGAACTGTTTTGGTTGCCAAAACAACGGCAGAGGCTAGCAAGTAAAGCTGCAGGTCCTTGCCCTAACCGGTTTGGCTCAGTGGATAGAGCGTCGGCCTGCGGACTGAAGGGTCCCAGGTTCGATTCTGGTCAAGGGCATGTACCTTGGTTGTGGGCGCATCCCCAGTGGGGCGTGTGCAGGAGGCAGCTGGTCGATGTTTCTCTCTCATCAATGTTTCTAACTTTCTGTCCCTCTCCCTTCTTTTCTGTAAAAAATCAATAAAATATAGTAAAAAAAAAAAGCTGTAGGTCCTCAAACTGGGAGGAGTGGTCAACAGCTAGGGTCCAGAGTGCAAGGCCCGACAAAGACAACATCCGCCAGGGGCCCTGTGCCCTGCCCCAGGGCTTCACCTGGGACGCCATGGACCTGGGGATCATGGTGTGGAACAAGAATTATACGCATGAATGAGAATGACATGTGAGAGGATGGCAACATGTTTCGGCTTGATTATCCCCCAGAATTTCCTTAATGGGCTCTCCAGCACCTGGCTGGCTCCCTCAATGGCACTGTGGGTTCGAGTGGTCTCAAGTCGGAAACTGGTTGGGTTCATCAGCACCATCCGAGCAAACATCCAGGTCTGTGACACAGAGAAGATGGTGGAGATCAGCGTCCTGTGTGTCCACAAGAAGCTGTGCTCCAAGAGGGTGGCTCCAGTCCTGATCCGTGAGATAACTGGGCAGGTTCACCTGGAGGGCGCTTTCCCGGCTGTCTACACAGCGTGGGTGGAATTACCTACCGAAGCCTATCAGCACCTGCAGGTACTGGCACTGGTCCCTAAGCCCACGGAAGTTGATTGACTGCCAGAGTCTCCCAAGACAAGCTGGAATGTGGCCAAGCGATACAAAGGATATTCCAATAGTGCACCATCTCCCCACCAGGTACCAGATACCGGGAGCAGTTTCGCCTCACATCAGCCATGAGCCAGGCAGAGGTGGAGCCCTGGTTCTACCCCCACGGAAACGGACTTGACACTTTTGTGGTGGAGAATGCAAACAGTGAGATTTCCTGAGCTTTGACACCATCCAACCCACGAGAGTCTAAAGCAGAGGTTCTCAACCTGTGGGTCGCGACCCCTTTGGCAGTCGAACGACCCTTTCTTTCACAGGGGTCGCCTAAGACCATCCTACATATCAGATATTTACATTACAATTCATAACAGTAGCAGCATTACACTTATGAAGTAGCAATGAAAATAATTTTATGGTTGGGTCACAACATGAGGGCCAGAAGGTTGAGAACCACTGGCTAAAGGCCGCTTATTCTTTCTACAATGTTCACACCCAGACCCTCGTCTAGACCTCATGAGTGATGCCCTTGTTCTCGCCAAAATGAAAGGGTGTGGTGTGTTCAATACACTGGATCCCATGGAAAACTAAACCTCCTAAAGAAGCTCACTTTTGGCATAGGGGTCGGCGAACTGCAGTATTATCGTTACCCTGGGAAGTGCCCCAGCACAGGGGCAGAGAAGCCTGGGCTGGTGTTACAGTAACCAGTTGCCAATAAGATTCTAGATAAAGCCACTGAGAATCTGAACCAGGAAATGGTCCGATTTTCCAAAATATGAGAATCCTCGACAAAGGGAACAGAAGCGAACCGGCTTTACCAACTGGCACTGAACTTGACAACTGTACTGCAATGGCGTAGGCTGGGTGATGTCACCTTTGGCCATGTCTCTGATCTCCGTTTTCCACTTAAGCACATCCTTATGCAGCCGTGAGCAAGGATGTGACTGCTGAAAACTAACTCATAATTGGCATATTATGGAGTTAATGAGTGAAATATATGTGTGTGTTTAATATATATATTAAACCCAATGAGATTAAAAGATAATGTACCTCACTATGTATGGGTTAGCAGATTATTAAGAGCTGAAAGAGATCTTGAGAGTAATTTCCTCCTCATTTTACAGGTGATGAAACATAGGTTCTGAGCGCTTCAGTTAGCAATTTAGCTTCTACGCTAAATGAGGCAACGTTTGAAATATCAAAAAAGTACAATTGTGCATAGTAAATCCTAAACAGCAGAGTAAAAAGTGAACAGCTTATTAGGAAATGTGTTGCTCAACAATCAAGCCAAGCAAAGCAATTTAAAAGCTAAATGGGGGGCATGGGTCAGTGTGAACCTAGGTCAGCACTTTACCAGAAGCGCACATCCCGTCCTCTACACGCAGGCCCCCCGCCTCTAGCTGCAGGAGTCATTCCTGTCAGTGTGACCTGCTTTAATGATGTGTTCATGTGCACTTCAGGGGGTTTCACAGCTAAATAAAACATAAAAAACTGCTACCAATAATATTAATTTTTCTTTTCCTTCCAAACTAATAGTCTGAAATCTCGTTTGTGTGGTTCACGTTACCTAACTTGCACCGAACTTAACAAAAGCATTAATTGCATTTTACAGGCTGACCTGTGTCCTGTCCAAATTCAGATGCTGAAGTCCTAACCTCCAGGATCTCAGCATGTGACTGTATTTGGAGATTGGGCCTTTGAAGAAGAAACTAAAGTAAAAAAAGAGGTCATACGAGTGAGTCCTAACCCAATCTGTATGGTGTACTTACAAGAAGTAGAAACGAGGACACAGACAGTGGATAATCACATGAGGACACAGAGAGCAGGTGGCCATGAGGAGCCCAGGGAGAGGCCTCAGAGGAAATCAAACCTGCCTACATCTTCATCCCAGCTTCCAGGACTGTGAGAAAATAAGTTTCTGTTGTTTAAGCCATGTAGTCTGTGCTTCTTTGCTGTGGCAGCCCTAGCAAATGGCATACACTACATAAACAGTAAGAATTTTAATTTCAGTTACTACTGCCTTGTTTAAAATTTATGTCCAATCAGTATCGCCTACACTTGTTGCAACATAAATATGTGTCTACAAACATCATGCAACATGCTTTTACATGGCAATAATAAAATGACTTTTCTTTATTAGTCACTGTGGTTCTGTAGTTCTTTTACACATCATGTTTGGAGGACTTTGAAAAACCATACTTTCTTCTCTCATTTACACCAATCGGCATATTTTTCCAGTAAAGCTTTGTTTCCAAGCCAAATATATTTTATATAATCAAAATAAAATTTTCCAAGAATTTAACATACACACCTAATGTCCTATACAATAAAAACGAAATGGAATATATTGCTCATTTGTGACAACTCACTTTTCTTGGAGACCTTCAAGGTGGGCAGCGTTCACTCTCACATTCTCCGCGGCAGTTCCCACCTTCTTTCCGGTAAAGCAAGCCCAGTTCCGGCCCAGCACATCGTGCACCCACCCGGCCATGGTCTCATCGCAGTAACTGGTCACCTTGCTGCCCTCTTGTTTATACTGCAATTAAATAAGGGAAGGAGAGGCTTCGTGAATCTGTGGTCAACTCGCAGGTCCACTTCCCTGCCTCCCCCTCATAGTAAAGAACTCCCCCGCCTTTCGGTTCACCTTCCAGATCAGCCTCTGAAAACCAAAAGGAAAACTTCACCCTGAGAGCTTACCAGGAGAAAATATTCTGGAAAAGGAAGATAAATAAATGTCTATATGATAAGTCACCAAATAAAATTTACATAACAAAACACTTCTGGGTGTGAAAGGCAGGGAAAGAAACTAACATTTTTATAGCAACTGCCACATTCCAGGCATTTTACAAATTACCTCATTTCATCCTCACAATAAGCCTATGAGGAAACAGACCCCCAGAACCCCTTTTTCCCAGCAAGAAGAGGGAGGCTCAGCTGAGAGAGAATAGGTAGCTTATACCTAAGGGAACAGAGCTGTTACATAATAGAAACAAAATCATGCTGTTTGTAGACTACAGTTTTCCACTCAAAAGGTCCGCTCCAACAAAACACAAGAACAAGAGATAAAACTTTTCCATAGGACTGAACAGAATCCTTTCTTCTCTCATTCTCCAAATTTATTAGACTGCTTGAGGCCTGGTGCACAAAACTCGTGCATGGGGCGGGGGGCGGGGAGGGTCCCCTCAGCCCAGCCTGTGCCCTCTCGCAGTCCTGGAGCTCTTGGGGGATGGCTTAGGGGAGCGGGCCTATGCCATCAGTCAGACATCCTACACCAGGGGTTCTCAACCTGTGGGTCGCGATCTCTTTGGGGGTCAAATGACCCTTTCACAGGGGTCGCCTAAGACCATCGGAAAACACATATATAATTACATATTGTTTTTGTGATTAACACTATGCTTTAATTACGTTCAATTTGTAACAATAAAATTGGGGGTCACCACAACATGAGGAACTGTATTAAAGGGTCACGGCAGCAGGAAGGTTGAGAACCACTGTCCTAATCCTTAGTGCTGCCAAACATCCTAGCACTGTCATGGAGACAGGAGAGACTCCCGCCACCAGCACTGTGCTCAACAGCTGTGAGCCAGGTGCAGGGCTTCTGGCTGAGCAGCGCTCCCCCTGTGGGAGTGCACTGACCACCAGGGGGCAGCTCCTGCATTAAGCGTCTGCCCCCTGGTGGTCAGTGCACATCATAGCGACCAGTTGTTCGCCATTTGGTTGATTTGCATATTAGCCTTTTATTATATAGGACTAGAGGCCTGTTGCACAAAAATATTCGTGCAATAGGCCTTCCCTTCCCCTGGCTGCCTGTACCAGTTTTCCTTCAGCACCGGGGACCCAGGCCTTCACTCCAGCTGGAGCCACCTTCAAAGCCTTTACTGCTCTGGCCAGAGCCGCCTTCAGTCTTCGCTCCACTGCTTCCACCTACATATGCAAATCAACCGCCATCTTTGTTGGTGGTTAATTTGCATATCTCACTGATTAGCCCATGGTACGATCAATTACCCTGTTTTTCTATTATTAGATAGGATTCTGATCATGAGAGAGCTAAAGTAACCTAGTTACTAAGTATTCTATCTACTTTATTTCACTAGTATGGCCCTTTGTCTTATTCCAATGGTAACTATAAAGTGATAGATCCAGGATTTGAACTCAGAGGCTTTGGTTGAGAACCTAAAACCCTCATGTTATAACATCTCCTCACCAAAACCGGTTTGGCTCAGTGGATAGAGCGTCGGCCTGTGGACTGAAAAGTCCCAGGTTCGATTCCGGTCAAGGGCATGTACCCGCGTTGCGGGCACATCCCCAGTAGGAGATGTGCAGGAGGCAACTGATTGATGTTTCTCTCTCATCGATGTTTCTAACTCTCTCTCTCCCTTCCTCTCTGTAAAAAAATCAATAAAATATATATTTAAAGAAAAAACACATCTCTTCATGGAGGAAGGAGACATATTCTACAATGAGAGCATAGACAGAGAGTGAGATGCAGGGGGGCAATGCTAAGTTTCTATGAGGGGAGTTGGACACAATTTCAGGCATTGACTTAATTTAATTGAACAAAAGCAGTCAAATCGACACCACAGTCAGCTGTGCTTCAATACTTTTCTTGACCAAAGGATACAGTAGGTTGGTTTTGGTCCATGGACTAGAGTTTGCAGATTTAAGGCCTCTGTCATAACCAGTCAATGCCACCATGCAATATAAAAGGTGCATGGAGAATAAATAAATGAATGAACTAGACTGTGTTCCAATAAAACTTTATTTACAAAACAGGACTATAGTTTGCAAACCCCAAGTGTAGAGGCTAAACTATATTTAAAGATAAAAGTACCTAATTGTGTCTGACTAGCTCTGAAATCAAGTTATATTGAGTGGTAGAGTTAAAAATGTATGACCTTAGAATCCAAAAGAGCTGGATTTGAATCCTGGATTCACCACCCACTAAAGCCCCACAGCACAGGATAAATTACTAAGGGCTACTAAATAGGCACATTTTGCTTCAATCTTAGTGGTTGATGACATTGAGAAGCCCATCTGTCTCCCTCTGGCTAAGAATATCTTCACAAGCATGAGATCAGCTCACCGCTCCAAGCGTCCCTGCTCAAGCCCCAACCCAGAACAAGGAACACTGAAATAAAGGCCTGGGGTGTACTCGGGCTGCAATGTTAGAGGGTTTGCTGTGTGAAAGGTTGACAAAATTTATGCTAATCGTGCTGAGGTACAGGAAGCAGCAATGTGTATAGGTCTAAAGCAGTCTAATATTGGTAACCTCATGTGATGCAACCTCCACCCCGAGCGTTTCTCTTTGGCACAGGCTCTTGGTCATGTTCCCTTCTCCCTGTCACATGCCAGTCACACAGGCCAGGTGTGGCCAAGCCAACACTGCCTGCTCCTCTGCTGTTTTAGAAAAGTCTTGACAAGGCTGTGAGAGTGCTTGAGATCTATGTTGCAGAAATCAGCAAAAATAAGTACATGGAAAAAAAGAAACACTAAACACAGAAGATGCTGACTGCAGTGTAATGGAAAAGGTAAAAACAAGAACAAAAGCATACCCCACCCCAACTGGTGTGGCTCAGTGGTTGAGTGATGACCTATGCACCAAGAGGTCACAGTTTGACTCTTGGTCAGGGCACATGCAGGCTCAATCCCAGGGAGGGGGCATGCAGGAGGCAGCTGACCAATGATCTCTTTCATCATTGATGTTTCTATCTCTCCCTCTCCCTTCCTCTCTGAAATCATTAAAAAATACATTTTTAAAAAATAGCCCAAATTTTCAAGTATACAAGTAACTAAGTAAATTAATAAATCAAAGGAATATTACCTACCATCTTAAATGATCCATATGCGTTCTATAGAAGAGTGGTGAGCAAACTAAGGGAGGGAAGGCTGCCTGCTTTCATAAATACAGTTCGACTGGCACATAGCCAGGCTGCTTGTTTATGTGTCTATGGCTGCTTTAGTGCTACAGCAGCAGAACTGAGCAGCTGCCATAGGAACCATAAGCCGATGAAGCCTAAACACTTAGTGTCTCAGAGGAAGTTTGCTGACCGCTCTATAGAACAATAAACAGAGAGCACCTATGACACATTAGGAGGAGAAAAATACAAGGTAATACTTAGGTTGAATACAAATATATACATTATGAAATATGCTTTTTGAAAAATGGACATGGAAGGTGAAATGAGTCTCTGGGTGGGATTTTCTTGGTTATTTACCAAATGGAGACTGTTATATAGATTCTGTGGAATTAATCACTTTTAAAAATGTTCTGATTTCCTAAAAATGAGAGTCATAGCCTCCAAAGTCCTAGAAGAGGACATCTATGAGGGGGGGTCCAGGTGTTCCTAGAGGCTGCTGACTTGGATCCATCTGGTATTATGGTTACACTTCCCGAAAACAATCATTATTTACATAACTTTGGTACAGTTTGCTAAGTTCTTTCATTTATTTATCAAATACATAATGGTCACATACTATTTCCCTGGCATTGTGCGAAGTGCTAGTACATATGTATTAGCAAGGACATATGTATTGATGAGGCCCCAGCCCTCAAGAAGTTTAGGATTCTAAGAAGTAAACAAACATGTACATAGTTCATTACAACATCATGTGGTGCAGCAAGCCAGCCATGCTCCCTCAAGCCCGAGAAACTTCCCCGTCTCAACAACAACAACAAAAAAATCACAGATGAAATAACTTGCCCAACATACCAAAAGAGTTAGGGGCATTCAAAGTAGAAGAAATAGGCCCTGTGTTTCTCATCGGTGTGGTTTCGCTCATCTACTTGGCACAACTGAGTCATAGTTACAAGCATGATGGTTATCAGCAATTAAACTCCCCCTGTAAGAGGAAGACCAACTTGTTATTTTGAGAGGGAAAATCACTAGACTGAGTCAGCATGACTGATTTTGCTCCAGTCCCTTGATCATTCATATTTGTTCAATGACTCTCTGCTCCTCCCCTAACATTTACCTATCACTTAATACTTTATAAACATTTCATAGATTACTCATAAATCTTAGAGGTTAAAGAGAACATAGAGATAATATAGTCTCAGGGAACAAAACAAAAAAAGAGACTTACTAAAGAAGGTGGTCAAACTAGAATTTATAATCAAAGACTGGTAGAAGCAAGCGTTCTTCCCAATACCTTGTACCACTCATGGAAAAAATAAAGTGGCTTTGCAAAGTGAAAAGGAGATGAAAAATTTCAAATATGAATTGATAGTTTAGGAGGGTCTCTTTTATCCATTCTTTCCTTAAAACAAACAAACAAATAAAAAACTGAGGTCCAAATTGTGCCCAAGTCCCTTCAAGGGTCACCTAAATACTCTAGAAGCACGAACGGCCACTTTCTACATTTCCTTGGCTAGTCAGTCTTTTCACCATTTTTGTCAAGGGTTTTTGATGCTGAGCAGAGGTGAGGGACATGGTCTTAGGTGTGATTACCCAGACTGGATCTAGCTCTGCCACTCCCTGGCTGTGTGATCCTGATTAAGTTACTCATCCTCTCTGTACTTTTGGTCTCCTCATCTATGGAAGCAGGATGACAATAATAGCCTCTCCTTGATTGGTCCTGTTTTATATACACTGACCCAGTTAATTTTCACAGCAGTCTTTGAGGTTATTCTTTACACACACACATAGACACACACACACACACACACACACACACACACACACACACACACACACGCACGCGCGCGCGCGTGCCATGAGAACAGGATTTTTGTTTATTCAATAAGTAGGATACTGTCTGGCACTAAGAGGCAGTTAGAACAAATGGCAAGTCTTATTTCAACAATCATACGGAACCTCAGAAGAAATACAAAGTTTAAAATTAACAGAAGTGTGGTCCTGCCATGATCAAAGACCAAATTCTGACTCACAATGTTACTCTAGAAGTCACTTTTCCTCTCCAAATCTGTTTCTCTATCAGCAATTTTAGCTTGGAAATTCCAACATATCTCTTCAGCTTCCTAATTGCATTCCTTACATCTGTAGGTTTCTATTTAATATTTATAAAGCCAGGCAAGTAATTCTTAGTTTAGACACTCTCTTTATGTATTTACAGTATTTATATGTCTAAGGAATCCTAAATAATCCTTAAAAAAACTACAACTGTTTTTGTTGTTTTAGCTCAAATAAATGTACGAAAGAAGCTATCCATTTGTGTACCATCTTTGATACGTTAAATGGATGGAATTAGTTTCCATTTTAAAATGTTATATTATTCTGCAGTTTTCCCCCATCTAAAATAATTTGTTGGGTTTTCTTTGGTATTTTATTTTTAAGAAACTGAAATTACCTTATAAAAGGTAGGACAGGGCTGTAACACTGCTATGCAAGACAACTATAACTTAGGGGGAATGGGGCCCTTACCCCTCCAGAAGCCATGTATTCAGTACCTTAATTTGAGAGGACCATACACAGTGCCCCTGTTATCTTCTTGGTTTGAATGTTCCCAGGGTATCTGTCATTTTTTCTGCTATTGTGAAATACTTCTTATGTGGTTTTTGACATTATTACCAATTAAGAAGCTGAAATCTTGGGTGATATGTAGCCAAAATTTTTCTTCTAAGGCTTTTATTTCTTTTGTATAAACATTAGTCTCTGAATACTGCTTTGCACAGATAGGGTAATTTAAGTTTCTATTCACTTATGCCAATTTTTATTGCAGCAAAGTAGATAATTTCATAAAATTTGAAGAACCTCCAAACCCTTACACTTAAGTTTAGAAAACCTAGGATTCAATCCATTTGCTTCTTCAAAATTACTACTGGGTTGCCAAGCGTTCATCAAAAAAATCTTTCTTCCATTTCTCACTGATTTTATCCACTATTCAATCAGCTCTACTAAGAAATATTAACCAATTTAAAAACAAAAACAAAAACAAAAACAGATTGGCCTACTTTATAACTTGATATTTACCGGAGATCTCTTTCTCAACTACTTCTTGACACACAGAGGGGAGAAAAATCACTTACACCTTGTTCCACTGTTTCTCTGATTAATGCTATACTTAGCAAATATTTGAATATGTAATGTATTGGCTATGAGACAAATGCAGTTTAGTAAAAAGGACTTTGACCTGTAATTCCTTGTTCTGCCACTTATTCAAGAGCAAGTCATAACTAGGGAGCCTCGATTTCTTCATCTGAAAATGGGAATGATATCTATTTCATTGGATTCCTATAAAGGATAAAGATGACACTGAAATTTGAAGAGTTCAAAAAGTTTAAAGCACTAAACAAGGAACAATATAAACACTACCATCTGTAACAATGGGGATACAAAGCTGTTTAAGACTTTATCCATGTCATCAAAGAACTTACAGTTCAACCCAAATTGTCAATATATGGCCTACCCTGTCAATTAGGGATTTCCAAAATGAGATGAAAAGATAATCCATAGAAATTTTGGAAAAATATTATTACTTCTATTTATATTTGTAATATAGAAGTAAAATTGAAAAACAACCTCCACTATTACTTAATATACAAAGCAACACTGATACTTCCACGAAGTTCCAGTGTACATGTTCACTTGTCATGTACAGTGTGCTACCTATGAGATGGTTAGGGCATAGCATATTCCCTTTTATATGTGCCTGCTTAACTTTGTATCCTTACTAATTAAGCTCTCACAAAATGAACAAGTAGCTTAAAATAATACATGTAAGGAAATCATATTTGCAAATACTGAAGATGTGAATAGGAGCACACATAAGAAAAGGACGAAGCTTACATTTACCCTATTCCCTGTATGAGTTCTGTCAGGCAAGTTAAAAGATAAGGTTTTAAAAACAGTGCTTTGAAATGGTTCCATCACTGCAGTATTCAATTTTTAATCTTATTCATCAATAAAGCAAATTATTCCATTCAAATTTGTCTATTAAAATGTCACTATCCCAAGTGAAATTTAGAACTGTAATTCTTCTAAACTCCAATGAAACTGCGGAACTTCTAAACTTTAGCAAAATTGGCCAAAACTAATAAAATTATTTATTTCAAAGATTTTAATTAGAAAATTCTGTTTCCAAATGTTGAAAATTTGCAGTAATGAAAACTATCAGTAACAGAGACTCTCACATGGCTTTTGGCAACAAAGTCATGATAATGAAGTATATTTGTGTATTGTTTTCAAAGGTTATCATCATGAAATGTATTTTGGCAGGACATTTTTCTGATAATAAATCAATCCAATATTATTTATTTGTATTTATTATGTCATGTTTGATAGTGTATTTCTCACTAAATGTACCTATACATACTGTGAGATCCATAATTAAAAACTTGGACATCTATGTCTATTCCATCCAAATCATTCACCATTGCAGAAAAGAGGAATGATTTAATGGTAAACCATGTATGGAGAGAGATTACATTCTGACAATACTTCAAGATAAAGAATGTTTATTCAATTTTTTGCCCTTGGTTTAATGTAAACATAATGGGTAGGGCAAAAGTAGGTTTACAGTTGTGAATTTATTCTTACTTATTAATTACTAGAGGCCCAGTGCACAAAATTCATGTGGGGGGATTGGATCTCTCAGCCCGGCATGCACCCTCTCTAATCCAGGACCCCTCAGGGGATGTCCAACTGCCACGACCCCTCTCCAATCCGGGACCCCTAAGGGGATGTCCGACTGCCAGTATATTGGCTTAACCGGCAGTTGGACATCCCTCTCGCAATCTGGCACCACTTGCCTGCCTCCTGGCTTGATCACTGCCTAACCCAGCCATGGGCAAACTACGGCCTGTGGGCCGGATCCTGCCCGTTTGAAATGAATAAAACTAAACAACAACAACAAAAAAAAAAACTGTACCCTTTTATGGAATGATGTTTACTTTGAATTTATATTAGTTCACACAAATACTCCATCCATGCTTTTGTTCCAGCCCTCCGGTTCAGTTTAAGAACCCATTGTGGCCCTCGAGTGAAAAAGTTTGCCGACCCCTGGCCTATCCACTCTCCTGCTGGCCTGATGGCCCCCAACTGCCCTCCCCTGCCAGCCTGATGGCCCCCAACTGCAGTCCCCTTCCAGCCTCATGGCCCCTAACTGCCTCTCCCTTGGCTCCCACCACCGTGGCTTTGTCTGGAAGAATTCAGACGGTCAGGAGATGTCCAGTCTCCCAGTCTAATTAGTATATTATCCTTTTATTTGTATAGATTGTATTATTTCCATACTAACCACTTGGTCTGGGGGTTGAGTAAATCTGTTAGCTGGCAACAAGAGAGAGCAAGGCACATTTTACTAAACTGATGTTCTACCAAACCCACCCAAGAGTATAGCATCTTTTTTTTTTAATCTTCACTGAAGGACATGAATAGAGAGGAAAGGAGGGGCAGGGGAGAAGAGAGAAAGAGCAATGGGTTGTTTTCCTTAATGCTCCTTGACCGGGGATCAAACTGCAACTCAGGTATGTGTCCTGACCAGGAATTGAACCTACAACCTTTCAGCGCATGGGATGATACTCAACTGACTGAGTCCCTCTGGCTGGGCAAAAGTAAGTCTTTCTTCTAAAGAAACAAACTTCCCTATGTTAGTTTCAAGAATTTGCTCTAGTTTTCTGCTAAGTGGACTTAATCATTGTTTTTGTTGAATTTTAATGAATTATGAAACTGTTCACATTATTTGGAACCAAATAACTTCCAGCATTTAACTGAAGGAATTAGAAGCTAGATTTACATGGAAAAATGGTGGGTCATAAATCTATTTCCAGTCCTGAAAAGAGAATCAGTTGGAGCCAAAATACATGATTGAGAACTAGTGAAAAAGAAAACAGAGCAATTTACCACTCAGCAAAGTAGCCAAAATCCCTGGCTTATTCATCACTTACTTGCTCATGAACTCTTTTTATTTTAAATTTATTTTTCAGTTAAAGTTGACATGCAGTAGTACATTAGTTTCGGGTCATCTCAAAAGTCTAGTACTCATCTGACATCATACAGTTATTGCAGTACTAGGAGCCCAGCAAGCGAAATCGCGTGGCCCCTCCCACCTACCCCCTGCCCTGCCTTGACACCCGAACCTCTCCACACAGAGCTCCGGTGCACTTGGCCCAGCCCCCGGCTCCTCTCCTCTGGGCCCTTCAAGCCCCATCCTCAGTCCAAGTGGCCTCGGGCTGGTCCAGCTTTCTCCAGGCGCCTCCCTGCTTCAGCCCCGTCTCCATCTCCAGAGCAACGCTGCGCGGCTCGGCCCATCATGGCACCAGAGGAGAGCATGTGCTCCTTCCCCTGGCAGTTGGGCAGCGGGGCGCTCTGAGTGCAAACGGTGGGTGTTGAAGGATTGGTGAGGGGGGCGCTACAGGCTCTCACCCCTGCCCTCCTGGGCACAGGATGGTCCCACCTCCTCTGGGCACCTCTCCGCTTCCACCCGATTTCTAGAGCAACGCCCCGCTGTGCACACACAGGCAGCCTCTTGCGATCGGTTGTTACACATTCTGACATCCCAACCATTAGCATATTTGTGCTTTATTATTATAATTACTGACTACATTCCTTATGTTGTACTCTACGCATCCCAGGCTAGTTGATTCTCCAGGGTCTGGGGAACCACTGCAGTCACAAAGCTAGTCCCCTGATAGCTAACTTAGTTTTTAGTCATTCTGAAAGTCTACTCTTCTTAACTTTGAGTCCTATCTTGACCTCTGTGGTCTCACACAAAAATTAAAACATAAGTAAACAGAGTAAAATGTGAAAACCTCATCTATTTTCTAAAGTCATTCTACAAATAAGACCTGAGGGTCCACCACAGGCTCAGAGGACTCAAAGGCAACAATATGTCCAGAACCATCCATAACACAAGAGGACAACACAATGACATATTCAATTCTCTTGATTGTACAAATATATATTTATTAAAGCCGTTTTATTTCCACATATTGTGCTATAGAGGGAATAAAATGGTCAGTAATACAGAGTTCATCTCTGCCGTCATGGAGTTTAAAGACCAGAGGAGAGGGCAAGCAGGCAATTACAACAGAGAATGCTAAGCAGTACTATACCATGTGGCCTTTTTTTAAAATATATTTTTATTGATTTCAGAGAGGCATGGAGAGGGAGGGAGATGGAAACATCAATGATGAGAAAGACTCATTGACTGGCTGCCTCCTGCATGCCCCATACTGGGGATCAAGCCAGCAATCTGGGCATGTGCCCTGACCAGGAATTGAACCATAACCTCCTGGTTCATAGGTCAATGCTTAACCACTGAGCCATGTTAGCCGGGCCCATGCGGCCTTTTAACACATATATTTGCAGTTTCATATCCACCAAATTTTCTCTTCTTCCATAATCAAAACGAACGTTTAGGTTAGCAATAAAGAACCTTTTCTTCTGCCAAGGCCACTTGGATATTTATAACATCGTTTGCGGGCCATTCAACATTATCAACTTTAAAATTACCCTGCTATATTTGGGCAAACATTTAATTAACTCATCCCTAATGCCTTGGCAGGGCCAGACCAAATGATTTTGCTGGCCTCATAAGGCCACAGGCCAGACATTTTCCACCCCTGGTTTAGATGCAGTTACTCTCAGAGAAACAAACAAATTACTTTAGAGGTGATTTTAAATTCCATAATACATTTTTACACATATTGGTTGCTTCGTCACAATTTACATCCGAAAAATCTGTTTGAAAACATACAACTCTCTCAGGACTCTGGAGACAGGTAACCTGACACATCTTAGAGTAGAGAACCCAAACTCTAAACACAGTACTATCCCTGATTTATTTTGTAAGCTGGTATTACTTGTGAGAAATCTTTGAAAGGACAAGAGAAGGGTGGTTAATCTTCCAACCCCTTATTTCTATGCGCACCGAGTGCTTAAGATATCCAGGGAAATAAGAGAGGTTCGGTCTGGAAAAAGATGAAGACATGCTATCACATCATTCCATGACAGCAGGGTTAGTACTACCTGAGCGGACGTACCTGTGTAGCACAATGAGAACCAAAATAATGGCATTTCTCCCACCAACAGAAAGAGCTGGGGAGGGTTTCACAGAGGTGGCATGAAGGCCCTGAGTGAAGATGGGCGATCAGGTCCAGAGGTAGGATGCAAGAAAAGTATCCAGGTAGTAGTCGGCTGTACTGTTACTTCCTCTTTATAAGATATCATCTTCCCAGAGCTGCTGACCATCAGGACCTCTCAGGTACTATAAGGAGTTATCTGAGCTCACAATGTAATGATGGCAACCTGCTACCTAGTGAAAGACTCCTCCCTTCAAGCTGGGAGGCAGGAGGGAAGTTCTCCCAGACAATATGAATTAGGTGGAGCCCCCCATGTTCGGTTTACCACGGCTGATATTAGTCAGCTCTGAACTGCGGAGGAAACTAGTCCATTG
>NW_006287917.1:1145678-1149503 GCF_000327345.1 Myotis davidii | reverse complement strand
AGCAGGAAACAGCTAAATGATAGCAATCGGTGTGAACAATAGTGGTATTAAGAGAAGTGAACTTGGCAAAGGTACTTAAGTTCTACTAAATTTGAAGATTACAAAGCTCTCCTTTTCCACTTTGAGGGACTACAAAGGGAAGTAGAAGGTAACTTTTTTTTTTTTTTGTCTTGAATGACAGGACCCTGGCTTGGGAAAGAAAGTGAGTCGCCTCATTTGGAAAGGAAACCTAAGCTTCAAGCCAATTCTTCTCCTAAAATCTCAACAGGAGCCAACGCGGTGAACATTCTACTCCATTAAACTAACATCTGTGATGTTTACAGACTGGGACTCACCAGAAAGTCTACCCTAATGTGACCCCAAGTACTTGCGAAAGGGCTTTTCTTTCGCATATATTTGCCGTTTCATACCCACCCAATCTTCTCTCCTTCCATCATCAAAACAAATGTTCAGAGCAGAGGACAAGGAAATGCTTCTTAGGTTTGCAAGACTAGCCCTGATCATGTATCACTTCAGCTGTGACTACATGAGACTATCCCGAACTAGGAAAGGAAGCTAGTGGTGTGTACTTTATAGGGTTTCTGAAAGGTAAAGTACCTCAAATTCTTCGCACAAGGCTGGCACCTAATGAACACATAAAGACACCCTTCGGCAGATGGGCTTCCCTCGGAAAAGCCTCTTCCAAGGGACCATCTTCCCACCAATGACATATCTGCGCATCTCAAGATATCCGGGGGCCTTATTTTCTCCTTACGATGGATGCTGGGGTCCCTCAAGAGGGGAGTGTTCAAAAGAGGAAAAAACTTAGGTTGCACAGTGTTCCTTTTACTCAAAGGCTGCATGGCGAAGCCACCTAAGACTTCCAGAACGGTTTTTCTTTCTCCTGTAGAGCAGTCTCTGGCAGTTCACATTCCAAAATGGTGGTGGCTGCTTTCCACGGACACGTTCAGGAGGGCAGCTGCCTTGGAGGTAGGTCCCCCGGCCTCCTCTGCATCTACATGCACAGACAGACTCCAGAGGGCTCTGCGGCTGCCAGGGGCCTCCGCTAGCAGTTAGAGGTAGGTGGTCCAGTGCGGCACGCTGCTCAGCCTCTCAGCCCCAAAGCCTGTTTGGGGCTGTGGTTTTAAAAGAGCCCCTCAACAGATGCTCTATGTAATAACTACAAAACAATAAAAACTGGAGTTAATACTGTCTCTTCACAATGCTTAACCATATTAATTTCTTAAGTAAAAAAAAAAATACCCGACGCTGGGTTTTTGTGTGTGCGTTCTTAATGCCGTGTAAGACATTCGCCAAAAGCTGCCATTCTCGAAAGCTGAAAGCTGAAGCAACAGGTATTGCCCAATGCAGTCAACAGGCTTAAGAAGCACATGCAGATGCATTTGAAATTAACGGCCACGGTGCAAACCTAATAGACTTTGGAAATGTACTTATGAAACAGGCTAATCTGGCAACCTAGGTACATTAGCATGTATACCTTACAAATTCTAAATGCAGGCTTAGTGTTGCTAGGATCCTTATTTCCAGGTACAGGGCTACTTATCATTTAAGAACAAATACCAGGGACTACTGTCCTTTTTACTGCTGTCTCCATCATTAGGAGGGAGAGGGAGAGTTTTAAGCCAGGAGTGCATCAACTGCATTCTGAGACTACTTTACTTTTTTGTAAGGTAAAAACAAACAATTTCCTATTATATCTTCCTATTTCCTATTATATCTTTCTCCTAAACTATCATCATGTATTATAGTAAAGATTCTGAGGAGTTCTGAAATAAAAAAAATTATCCAGTGACCGAAAAGAACTCAGAAGAAACAGCTTCTTGGTTTCAGCTCTAGTTTTCATTTTGATCTCTCATTAGTGGCTGCCTGGAATGATCCTTAAAGCGTAACCAGATGAAATGTTATACTTAATGAGCAATCCTAGCTGGCAGATTTGTGGACCACTGCTGGGCCATTAAACAGTTTTTGGCAAATGCTGTCATAGGATAAAAGGCTTTAGCCAGTTCCATTTTTCATACCTCGCTTCTGGTACTTCAGAGCTAAGTACAGGAGGAAGGCAAAGGTGGGGGGGAATGTTAAAATGCAAGGAAAGTCCCTATCAACTTGACTCTCTAACCACCCATTTTTTCCATCAAAATTCTGGACATTTAAATGAATGGGTCCAGCACGAGCGATGATTTGAACATCTATTCTGCAAGTGTGAGAATGTAAAGAGTGACAAATACCCTCTTCTTCCAGCCCACAGTTTATTTAAAAGATGGGTGACTATCACAGGAATAAGGGACAAGCACATCAATGTCTCTGGAAGAGCCACCTTCTCTAATGGAAGCCAGCCTTCAGGTGCCTTGGCCTGGCCTGGTGCCCTCGTGAGTCTTTTTAAGAAGAAAAAAATGAACAAACCAAGGGAGCACAGCTACTTCAAGGATCTGAACTGAACTTACAGTCAATCTTTTCTTAACTGGGTCTTCACCTTTTGGGGTTCATGTCTATTTATAACTATCATTCCTGGAAGAGCTCATCTGATGTGTGCACACAGAACATGTTAAAGTAAAAGCTCACTCACACAAAATAATGCATGCATGTAAAAGGCAGCAAGTCAACAGGCTCAAGCAAGAAATCTACAAGAAAACCATCATCTTTCCAGTTTCCTTTCCATCTCCCTGATTAATAGAGATTAATATGCATAAGCCACCAGGAGGAGGGACGCTTGATTTTAAGTTAAAAATATTTCAATGGAGCTCACCCAGTTTGTTCCTCTGATATGGTAAATCATATATTCCCACAGTTCCCAGCTGCATGAACAACTGACTGAAAAAATCAGTGACATCCTACAAAGAGTTTACAATGGGAAACTGAGTCATTATGTTGAAATTAAACATCATGAAAGAAAACAAAAATACATAGTTAGGCATGCATTAAGTGTTAAACTTCTCATTCCTTCCCTGAATTGAAATATACTTAAAAGTAAAATCCATGCCCTAGACAGTTTGGCTTAGTGGATATGGATAGAGCATTGGCCTGCAGACTGAAGGGTCCTGGGTTCAATTCCGGTCAAGGGCACATGCCCAGGTTGTGGGCTCGAGCCCAGTAAGGGGAATACAGGAGGGCAACTAATCAATGATTTCCTGTCATCATCAATGTTTCTATCTATCTCTCTCTCCCTCTCCCTTCTTCTCTGAAATCAATAAAAATAAAACAAATTTTTTAAAAAAGTAAACTCCAAGATGGTTTTAAAAAATATCCTAATTTGTGTATTGACTCTACATTGAAACAAGTAAACCTATCCTAATAAAAAGTATCCTAAAGGCTAAATTATTACATCTTTAAAATGAACCCAGGAAGCACAGTGAGAAAAATGGTGCATGATTCTCAAATCCTTTCAGTGGTTCTCAACCTTCTGGCCCTTTAAATACAGTTCCTCATGTTGTGACCCAACCATAAAATTATTTTTGTTGCTACTTCATAACTGTAATGTTGCTACTGTGATGAATCGTAATGTAAATATCTGATATGCTGGATGGTCTTAGGTGACCCCTGTGAAAGGATCATTCAACCCCCACCGGGGTCTCGACCCACAGGTTGAGAACCGCTGCTTGACGTGGAAACACACAATTGACATTTCTGGCTGTTGTGACAAACTTACGAGTCACTGGGCACACAAAATGGGCAAATGGATGGTCTTAGGCGACCCCTGTGAAAGGGGCCGCTGCTTGACATGGAAACACACGGTTGACATTTCTGGCTGTTGTAACAAACTTACAAGTCACTGGGCACACAAAATGGGCAAGTAAATCCTCTGGTATGGATTTCACCAACCATTTCCAA
>NW_006287917.1:1144305-1145603 GCF_000327345.1 Myotis davidii | reverse complement strand
TAGCTTCACTTTTCAAATGAAAATCTGAGCTCTCTTTTCCAGCCTCAGAGAAAGTGAAATGAGAAACTGAAAATTTAGAAACCTATTCAACTTGAGGATATTCTGTGGAGCTTGGTTTGTTTCCTCTGACTTCCTTCCATTGGGCAATGTGGTGGGAAGGAGAGCACATAGAGAGTCGTTACACATGCTAACCGTAAAAAGTGAACAAAGAATACAAGAGCATACAGGAGAAAAACTGTAACTTATCCATCACTTAAAGCCAACCATAATTAAATGTCCTTTACATGGTTTTGTTTTGCTATGTTGTAATTTTATAAGAAGTTGGCTGCTTTTCATCTTCAGGTACTTTTAAGGGTTCAAATTTATTGGAGTGTGAACTATAACCCAATGGTAAATGCTAGTAAACTCAGATAGTCTTAGAAACTGGCCTGCAAGACGGTATTGTATTTTATTTTGGGCAGCATAGTGTTTGAAAAGAAGATTGAAATGGAGACCTGTAAGAAAGTTTCTATTTTGCCATAGGTCTAATTACTTCTGATTGTTTTACATAAGGTTGTTTCAAATGTTTAGGTGCCTGCCTGGGTGGGCCCTAGCTGCATTTGAAATCGTAACCCCCATAAAGTGTTCAGCTAACTGAATGTCTACAGGAACTTGAGAAGGGAAAAGTATCTTGTAAGAATATTTTTTACATCATGCTTTCCGCCTGACTCAAACTATGCAAACTGTCAGTGTCAAGGTTCACTTCCTGCCAAGCTTTGATCTAGCTTGAAGTCACATGGAAAAAAAAAGATTACCAAGCAGATAAAAACCAAGATAAAAAAAGGCACAGGAACCTCAAAAGTCATTAGAAAATGTTCATCTTCCAAGTGAGGCCGGAAAAAGGAGAACTTATTGAAGGGAGTTCCTAGCAATAAAAGTGGCATTGCAATTGCTTCAAAGTTGGAAATCTGAGCTGCAGGGTGTCCTGGGGGAGCAGAGGGTGGAGCAGGAGCCTCCCAGAATACCCTGCATCAGGAGCTCAGCAGACTCTAGCACAGTGCTTCTCAACCTTCCTAACGCTGCGACCCTTTAATACAGTTCCTCATGTTGTGGTGACGCCAACCATAAAATTATTTTTGTTGCTACTTCATAACTGTAATTTTGCTACTGTTATGAACCGTAATGTAAATATCTGATATGCAGGATGTATTTTCATTGTTACAAGTTGAACATAATTAAAGCATAGTGATTAATCACAAAAACAATATGTAATTATATATGTTTTCCAATGGTCTTTGGTAATCCCTGTCAAAGGGTCA
>NW_006287917.1:1142876-1143855 GCF_000327345.1 Myotis davidii | reverse complement strand
AACGCTTCTGGTCAAATGCGCATTTAAAATATATATACTAAAATCAGTAGCAGAACAGTCTTCCTATTTTTATTCCTAGTAAGAGAATCCCATCCAGAAGCAGATAATTAGTTAGGGTTCTGTCCTACAGTAGGGCAAAAATAGGTTTACAGTTGAGATTTACAGTTGTTCATATGGAAAATAATACAATAATTAATACATAATACAAGAATAAACTTTCACATAGTCACAGCTGTCAACCTACTTTTGCCCCACCCTGTATCGGCTCTTCCCATGTACAACTGAGAACACTTATAACGTTATTTGATGTTAACCAGTAGTTTTTCTCTTGACCTGCTACTCATGTCTGAGGCTATGGGGAAAGACCAAATCTGCTTACACGGTGACTTAAAAAGAAATGCAAAGATGTGGTCTGAGTGCTCCTTCAGTCCCCAGCTGTCCCCTCTGCCCCCACCAGCCCTCGACTATGGAAGCTGAGAGCAAACTGCCCTTGTCTATTTCAGATTAGGAGTCAAGCAATGAAATGCTGACTTTAGAAGTTTCCCCACCAGTTTCTCCAGTTCTACAGAAGTAAAGAATGAAAACTTTTCTAAGCCAAATGGGTACAACTACTTACTCATCTGTTTATATACTGCTTTCCATCTTGCACTTATATAATTTATTCAACTTTTCTCTCAACTGAATTCCACTTCAGTTCATTTTTTAAATAAATATGAACTAAGTGTCTATTATGTGTCAAGCAAGAAAAAAAAGAGGGGGGAGGGGAGAATGATACACAGTAACAACTGTCTTGACTATCTCTTTTCTTGTGCACAATTCCATAGGAATTCTCAACCTGGAAGCAAAAAATATTGAAGGGCTGTAATAGGATACCTATAAGAAGTCTGCAGAGCCCCAGGCTCAGGAATATGCAAACCAAGAATTCTAATCAGATTGAATTATATTTACTACATATGTACTACAGTTTTAAAAATTCATA
>NW_006287917.1:1139462-1142369 GCF_000327345.1 Myotis davidii | reverse complement strand
AGGCAGGGTTCCCCAGGAAGGGAGTGGCTGAAATTCATGACGGCCTCCGCCTCCGGGAGCAGGGAGTACAATGCAAACCAGCCCACCTGGAGTGGCTCCACCATTGAGCATCGACCTATGAACCAGGAGTTGCGGGTTCAATTCCTGGTCAGGGCACCCCAGTCAGGGAACTTACAAGAGACAACCAATCACCCTAACCGGTTTGGCTCAGTGGTTAGAGTGTCGGCCTGCGGACTCAAGGGTCACAGGTTCGATTCCGGTCAAGGGCATGTACCGTGGTTGCGGGCACGTCCCTAGTAGGGGGTGTCAGGAGGCGGCTGATCAATGTTTCTCACTCATGGATGCTTCTAACTCTCTATTCCTCTCCCTTCCTCTCTGTAGAAAATCAATAAAATATATTTTTTAAAAAAAGAGGCAACCAATTGATGGCCCCACCCCACCCCCCTTACACTCACTCCAAAAAAATAAACATATATCTTTGGGTGCCGATTAAAAAAAGTTCTTCCTACTGAGAGAACTTTAGTGGACAACTTTTTACTTAATTAGCCAAAGGAGTAACTCAATATTCTCTATCTCTGTCTTACTTTAGTCAAATAAATTATTCACATTAATGTACTTAGTATATCATATTACTTCAATGAGTTACTTAGGCCAATTTCTCAGAACCAACAAACAATGATAAAAAAGCATAATTACTTGAAATTTTTTTTTAATAATATCCATATCTTTCCTGGAGATTCAGTACAAAGACAAGTGATTAAAGCAACATTTACATTTAAATATAGAGGGATTATACGTATTCAAATATAGATCAGGTTTTTTAATCTACTGAAATCATAATTTTAAATAAACTGTCAAAATTGCACCGCCTAATTTCTCTTGGGAAAAGTGGCGTCAATTCTGGTTATCTTCTTAATCTTAAATTAAAATTCTGAGGGTCTACTGATATTAAATAACTGTAATCATGAATGCATTTTTTAAACAAAACTAACCTTAAAAAACGCAAACCACTTGTAGTCATTCAACACAATCTCAAAGCCTTGATTGTAAATGATGGTGAAATGGCCAGAATTGCCCAAGTCATCATAGGCTGTGTCCATCTTCTTAAGGTGCACCACGACTTTCTTCTCTGGTGGTCCTAAAGAAAAGAAAATGCCCAACAATGGAAAATTATCTGTACTTCCATGGCAGGAAAAACCTCCCCTGTAACTCCCATAATCTTTAAAATGTTTTCCTTTCAAATCAGGCCACCGATTTTTGCCAATCTCGCTTGTCTTGAAGACACCAAGACTTCCCACCTTGTTGCCTCCCTCTGTATACATCATTCCAGAGGGGGTCCCAGTCACGCACGCCTGTGAAGTGAGGGCTCAAAAGATAGAAATAGGCTAGCAGGCAGAGAGACCCTCTAAAGTACAGCCTTGAACTTGCCAGAGCATCCAGACTGAAGAAAATCTTCCACGGAAGAAAAGGAAAAATGGGGAATGCTGAAAATGACAGGTGGAAATGAAGGGAAGACAAAATGGTAGTCAAACACTGGAAACATAAACATAAAAAAGACCTGCCACCATTCAAAAGAACAAAGGAAATGATCTCTTCCACGAAGAAATGGGGCTTCTTTCTCCACAGTTCACAACTTCAGAATCTGCATTCTTCCAAGGGATGCAGCAAACTCCAGGGTTCTCTCCCGTGAAGCTCATGTGTGCTGACAGGAACCAAACTTTTAAACTTCAGAAGACAGGACTCAGACACGTGGGTGCCTTCAATTATTACAGTAAAGACGAAGTTATAGTTTATGGACAGAGGCTGCCTGGACAGGGCTCTGCGGTACCCCCTGCAGCTTTCCACACTTTAGACCAGGGGTGGGCAAACTTTTTGACTCAAGGGCCACAATGGGTTCTTAAACTGGACCGGAGGGCCGGAACAAAAGCATGGATGGAGTGTTTGTGTGAACTAATATAAGTTCAAAGTAAACATCATTACATAAAAGGGTACAGTTTTTTTTTTTTTTTTAGTTTTATTCATTTCAAATGGGCCGGATCCGGCCCGTGGGCCGTAGTTTGCCCACGGCTGCTTTAGACAGTTTTTCCGTGGCCGGTTTTAATGCTCATGGCATGTGCCCAAATGGGGCAAATTCTCATCTCCAACAGCAACTTTTTAAAAGAGCAGATGGTTAAAATGCACAGGATTATGCAATGCCACAGTCACCGGAAGTTGGACAGTTGGATCCATCTGTTTTAGAGACAGATCACCTGGCAATCCTTGTTCTGCTGACAAGGAAAGTGCAGCTGACACAGCTTCACTCATTACAGGCTGCTAAGGGCTTGGGCAGAACAAAAGTGCCACTTCTGTCCAAGACAGTGTTTTCTCTTCTCCCTTCACTAAATTCCTTGTCATTGATGTGACCACGCTATCTGAGGGCACGTGGACTATCCAGTGTGTTCACACACCACACATTTATTGAGTGCCTTCCCTGAGCCAGGCATTGCGCTCGGCTCTAGGCATTTCCAAATACATATAATTAATTGCTAAAGAGTTATTAAAATAACAACAACAACAAAAACCCTACGAACTTTATACACACCCCTAGGATACATAAGACAGTGCAGAAGTTGTCTCAGACTAGTAGCATCAACACACATCTAAGTAAAAACCACTGGACATAAGTAGAAAACTTTTCTTGCTGTATATTCTTGAGTGTCTGAGCTCGGATTTCACTGGCGCGTGCGCACACACACACACACACACACACACACACACACAATCCTACAGGTTGGATGGGGGATAATTAAGATTGCAAGGTCTGAACTCTCTTCCGAACCGAAAAACAAACAAAACCGAAAACAGCAAATTAAGGGGAGTGAAAACAAAGTCTTTTTAGAAAGTACAGAAGCCCCGGGAATAACCAAG
>NW_006287917.1:1138978-1139236 GCF_000327345.1 Myotis davidii | reverse complement strand
TCAAGCAGATTTTATGTAATTGCCTCTATAATTATATTTCTATTGTTTGTTTTCTGGATTGGTTGAACCATGTCCCTATAAACCGGAGCTGGGAGCCCGCACGCCGCTCGCCTGCACCCTGAGCTTGGGGTGAGCTCGGGGTGAGCCCGGGGCAAGGTTAATTTCCAAGGGACGACTCAAAATAGGAGTTAAGAGCCACACTGGGTCCGCACGAGACCCAGACTTCCTTCTTGAGAAGCGGGGCGCACGAGGGGGTGG
>NW_006287917.1:1126835-1138871 GCF_000327345.1 Myotis davidii | reverse complement strand
TATGCCCGCCGGCGGAGAGGAGGGGGGAGGGGAAGAGGGAAGAGGGAAGAGAGCTGGAGAGAGACAGGGAGAGAGAAGGGCAGACGCAACAGAAACTTGGGGTGGCAGGGACAAAGGTCAGACAGAGACAGAGGGAAGGGAGGTGGGGGAGACAGAGGTGAGAAAAAGTCCCAGAAAAGGAAAGATCTAGTAAGTGGAGTGTTATTTGTTTCCTTCACTTTGTCCTCACCAACTCAAGGCTGTAGGTTTTGTGGGGTTTTTTTTCTCAGAATATTTTACTTGTAACCCCCAGCCGCCTCAGCTGTTTGAGAACTGCTCTTCCTTCCGTTTTCCAAAACTTTCACTACCTTCTTTTGGCTTGCTTTTGTTTGGTTTCCTGTTAATGTTCTTTGCTTATGACCCATCAGAGATTCAGCTGTAGTGCCAAGCTTGCAGTTTTGTGTCCTAGTGATCTTTGTTTTCCCTGCAAATTTTATAGGATTTAGTGCACACTTGGGTGCGCACACACGCACAAATGCTCAGAGATTATATTGCTCAACCCCTTCTCTTTTTTCTGCTGAAAAGCATGAGGCCCAGGCAGAGGAAGTAACTTGTCCAGGGTGAGGAAGGGAGCTGGTAGGAGAAGGCTGGTCTTAGGAGCAGCATCCCAATGTGACAGTCTTAATTTCATAATTAATAGGTAGCACCTGTGGGGGGTTCAGAAAGATCCACCCCAATTTATGCCTCAGTGATATGCAGATTTTTTTTTAGCTAAAGGCAATTTTAGCTTCGGGCTCAAAAGAAACATCTGCCCCTCCATTAACTAACTAAAAGATTTGAATTGGGGGCCTTGCCCATAAAAAGAAATCAGACATAACCTCTTTTGCCCTATTTGAGGGCAGAGCAAATTTTTAATCACTAAACATCTATTCTTTTTTTTTTAAAGGTAATTTTTTTTAATTTTTTTTATTATTATTAAGGTATTACAAATGTGTAAACATCTATTCTTATCATCTTGCGATGACCCTTGAAAGCTCTGTCGTCACCTTACCTGGTTCCTAGCTCAGAATGTCATACATACCCATTTAGCCTTTCTGTCTTTGAACCTTTCGTGCATGTGGGGTCTCTGACTCTCTCATGTTATGGGGTAATTATTTTCTTTTGTTACTCTAGCCAATGTCTATTTGATTATTACTTTTGGGAAAGAACCTTTGAAATAGGAATTTTTAGGGGTGAAATAGGCAGGTTTAGGGAATTTTTAGAATTGGGGGTCCATTGTTTTTTAAACAACAATACAGGGCTACAAAGTTGCAAAAGGGTACATTTCCATAAGACAAGGTAGTTGGAAAAGGCAGCAGTTACATCTCCATAAGACAAGGGAGTTGGGAGAGGCAACAGTTACATTTCCATAAGATAAGGGAACTGGGAGGGGCAAAAGATACACATTTACAAAATAAAGGGAAGGCGGCCTCTCATTCAAAGAGGGAGAAAGAAGAGTCCAGAGGGAATGGGAGAACAATGAGGAAGGAGGACCTTACCTGTCCCAGGTGAGGTTTGACCTTTGAGCTCTGGAGTTGCTAGAGTGACCAAATCAAAGGGGAATAGTGGCCAATCAGAGGGGATATCAAGGCACAAAAAAACCTGCAGCCTTGATAAACGGGGTGGGAGGGGTTAAGGAACTCAGTGGGACTCTTTCCACCTCACCACGTGGGAGTCTGTACTTGTTCTGCAATAAATTTCCACCTTTACTATACCATCTTCCATCAGTGGTTTCATTCTTGAATTCCCAAGGACAAAGAATCCAGGGAAGCCATCCAGCGCAGGGAAAATTCCCAGATCACCTTCAGGATAGAGAAACTGTCTTCTTCCCCTACATGTCACTTCCAGATGCCTCCTTGCTCAGTTTATTTTCTGTCTGTTGTTTCCCTTGCTCAGTTTAAATATCACCTTTTTTTGCCGAAACCGGTTTGGCTCAGTGGGTAGAGCGTCGGCCTGAGGACTGAAAGGTCCCAGGTTCAATTCCGGTCAAGGGCATGTACCTTGGTTGCGGGCACATTCCTAGTGGGAGATGTGCAGGAGGTGGCTGCTCGATGTTTCTCATCAATGTTTCTAACTATCTCTCCCTTCCTCTCTGTAAAAAATCAATAAAAAAATAAAAAATAAGTTGACCCTTTAAAAATAAATAAATAAATTTCACCCTTTTCTGTTGAGACCTCCTCTGACTTTATTGGCTGTTGTTGGAAGTTGGGGCTCCTTTCCTGCACAGAGTTTATCAGGTGTCAGGCCCTGAGCCAGCACCAAGGACAAGTGATGAACCAGACAGACTTGTCTGTGTCCCTGACTTCTAGGGCACATGCATTTTGCCCTCATTACACTGGTTAAAGTAAGTATTTGTAGGTCCACCTTTTCCACAGATGACAAGCTTTCAAAGAGAGCAAGTATACATTATTCACCACTGTCTCCTGAGATGCTGGCTTGAAAGCACTCAGGAAGTATCCTGGGGTGTTAAATGCACTAAACATCATCTTGATTTTTAGGCCTAAAAGCCAAATTCCATTTGGCAAGAGGAGTTGCACTTGAAAGCTCAGAAATGAACACGCTTTCTAATGTAGGCACAAACACCCTACTTTTCGGTTGTATTGCCTTTTACTCAGGGTAAAAAGTTGGCATCATAAAATTAAATTAACACACTTACAGTTTAGTGATATGATACATTGACAGAGTAGCATTGCCTTCCTGGTTCCCTGGAAAAGTGTGTTTTTGGTTGTTCAAATATTAAAACTTTTACTAGACATCAATATTGAAGAGCTGGCCCTTGCCGTTTTGCTCAGTGGTTTGAGTGTGGGCTAGTGAACTGAAAGGTCCTGGGTTCGATTCCAGTCAAGGGCATATGACCAGGTTGTAGGCTCGGTCCCCACCATGCAGGAGGCAGTCAATCAATGATTCCCTCTCATCACTGATGTTTCTATCTTTCTCTTCCTCTCCCTTCCTCTCTGAAATCAATAGAAACTATATTTAAATATATCTACTGAAGACCTGAACAGTGAGTTGGAAATTTATGAGTGTAATCAAAGTAGCATAGTTAACTTAGAGGGAAGTTTAAAACAGTCTTGCCCTAACCGGTTTGGCTCAGTGGATAGAGCATCGGCCTGCAGACTGAGAGGTACCAGGTTCGATTCCGGTCAAGGGCATGTACCTTGGTTGCAAGTACATCCCCAGCGGGGGGTGTGCAGAAGGCAACTGATCAACGTTTCTCTCTCATCGATGTTTCTGACTCTCTATCCTTCTCCCTTCCTCTCTGTAAAAAATCAATAAAATATATATTTTTTAAAAAACAGTCTTTATTCAATGAATGGTAAGTAAAAAATGATCTTGGAGACCTCTTAGTCTAATGGATTCTATTTAACATCAGAAAATGAAAATCGAGATATTACCAGCGAGACCATGACGAGACCTCAGTTCTTGTCTTCTTGAAGGAAAGATTTCAGTCAAGAGACAAAATGCAGCATAGCAAGCAAGAATTTATTGGCCCCAGCAAAAGCACACTCAGGGAAGTGAAATAAGGAAGGGATTAGCATAGAAGAAGCAACAGGAGGGCCTAGGCCAGTGGTCGGCAAACTCATTAGTCAACAGAGCCAAATATCAACAGTACAACGATTGAAATTTCTTTGGAGAGCCAAATTTTTTAAGCTTAAACTATATAGGTAGGTACATTGTTATTAATTAGGGTACTCCTAAACTGGCCTTTGCTAAAAACGTCCTCAATCTGATTGAGGTACGTTCGCTGAGGTCGACCCCTTCCAACTCTCCCATCCACACTCGTCTTGTATACTTGTTTCGTCTATCTCTTTTCTTTCATCCTCTCTATATGTCCAAACCATCTCAACATACCTTTCTCAATCCTCAACACTACATCTTCTTTCACTCCACAACGTTCCCTAAAATTAACTTAATAACTTTACTTAAAGTGTTAAGTCAACTTTGCACTGTACGACCATGCTCACACATGGTATTCTGTGGAAGAACCACACTCAAGGGGCCAAAGAGCCACATGTGGCTCGCGAGCCGTGGTTTGCCGACCACTGGTCTAGGCTAATCTGCTGTGGCTCACTGGGAAATCAGAGAAAAGGCTGCCTTGGAGACAGGTAAAAGGGGTTAGCCTGGAATGAGCTGCCACGGCCACTGCTCCCTGGCTGCTGGTCTCATGAGGTCTTTGAGGTTAGGAGATGCATACCTGTAGGAAAGGAGAGCGGGGAGGAAATGATGGGCATGTTCCCCAGAACACCACTGGGTCCTATGTCCTTATTTCTCTCTTGCAGGTGGGGAATCATAGGGGAGGTCTCAGGGAAGGGTTTCAGTAGAATATTCATCAGCTTTCCAGGTGTGCTCTCAGGTTGGTGGTCTCCGAAGGGCAGGGGGTCATTAGTTAATGCAGCCATGTCATCACTTGTCTGGTTTTGCTGCTTTTCTGGTGCAAAATCAAACAAGTGAGGCAACTATAGCGTCACTTGTCTGGTATTGGCTGCTAAAAGACAACTGAGGCCTAGATGTTATCGTTAGGGAGGAAAAGTCGGCATCTAAACTGCATGACCAGTGATATAAAAAGTTGGAGGGACCAAACTGTTCAGTAGAATATTCATCAGCTTTCCAGGTGTGCTGTCAGGTTGGTGGTCTCCGAAGGGCAGGGGGTCACTAGTTAATGCAGACATGTCATCACTTGTCTGGTTTTGCGGCTTTTCTGGTGCAAAATCAAACAAGTGAGGCAACTGTAGCGTCACTTGTCTGGTATTGGCTGCTAAAAGACAACTGAGGCCTAGATGTTATTGTTAGGGAGGAAAAGTCAGCATCTAAACTGCATGACCAGTGATATAAAAAGCTGGAGGGACCAAACTGCGTGACCAGCGAAACCCTAAGGGCAAAGTCCTTGTTTTTCCAGTTTTACCCTTTGGTAAGCACTAGGGGCTCTCCAACCTGGTGACTTTCTTTGCCTGGCCCATTGTCCTTGTGTAACTGGACAACCAATAGTTCTCGGCTGCCTGTCACTACTTGAGTGAATGAAGGAGAGACAGGGCATTATTCCAATAATGCCCGCAGTATGGGAGAGCCGCGGGTCATCCACAAAATTCTGTTCTGCTCCTCCCCATAAGCCAGCAGCTTATATTAGGTTAGGTAGAAGAGTAAAGAATATGTGGGAAAGTAAGAATTACAGGCATGGTAACGTGGGCAAGGGATAATGGTCACAGGTTACAGGCAATGTGGGCAGAAGGGTCGCAGAGGGCAGGGGCCTCTAGTCACCTCCTGGACCAGATTAGAGGAAATAGAGGCTGGGGTTGCAGAGGGCAGGAGCCTCTGGACTAGGCTGTTTCTGCCACAAGGTTGTAAATCTTTCCATAATGGAAGGCCGTTCTCGGAAAAGAGGATGGACTGCGTTCCAAAGTCAGCTCCCATGTGCCAGGGCATACAACTCTCAGCCGGGTTAGAATGCGCTTTCTTTAATCAGGACAGAACAATGACAGTGTACAGAGCATGGTTAATATTTCTTATCATTGTAGCTAGCCCCCATATTCTATTTCTGCCGCTAACACTTGCTCTGCTTAAGAATAATTGCCTATTACTGAGAGATAACAATAAGTTGATGAATGTCACACAGCCAGTTACTGAGATTCAAGAATAAACCTCGCCGAACCGGTTTGGCTCAATGGATGGAGCGTCAGCCTACGGACTGAAGGGTCCCAGGTTCGATTCCGGTCAAGGGCATGTACCTTGGTTGCGGGCACATCCCCCATAGGGGGCGTGCAGGAGGCAGCTGATTGATTTCTCTCATTGATGTTTCTAACTCTCTATCCCTCTTCCTTCTTCTCTGTAAAAAATCAATAAAATATATTTAAAAAAAAGAATAAACCTCATTCATGTACCTTAATTTTCAAATCGGTTTATTTTTAATTATCTATTAATTAATTAGCAAGGTATTCTCTCTAAAAATAAAATACTAGCCCTCTTTACATTAAGGGAAGGGGAGATAAATTAGTGATTCTCAAACTGCTCATATCCATAGTTTTATTTTTATAATAATATTTTATAGAGGCTGCAATGTTGTGCATATATATATATTGATCATTCGGATGACCAAATCATATTTCTCAGATATATTTGGTTTTCATTCACAGTTCTTGTCTCATAGCTCCCCAAACCATTGAAGTTTCCTGAGCAATGACAGCAATGAAGCATCTTTTGTTAGAATATTTGATCTCTTCTCGGTTCCTGAAAAAGCTTCAGAGCCCTAAAGGTGAAATGGTTCTTTGTTACTCATCATAAGCCCTTCCACCACAACTGGGTTTATGTTAATGAGAGTGACATTTGCTAAGCACTTTAGGAAGGGGCGGGGGAGGGGGAGCTGGTATCCCAGGGGAACCAATCATGCATAGAGGGTAAGAAACTTTTTTAAAATATATTTTATTGATTTTTCACAGAGAGGGAGGGAGAGGGATAGAGAGTTAGAAACATCGATGAGAGAGAAACATTGATCAGCTGCTTCCCACACACTCCCCACCGGGGATGTGCCCGCAACCAAGGCACATGCCCCTGACCGGAATCGAACCTGGGACCCTTGAGTCTGCAGGCTGACACTATCTACTGAGCCAAACCGGTTAGGGCAGAGGGTAAGAAACTTTTATCCCACTCCCTGATTTCCAGGGAGGAGTGAGGGGCTAGAAGTCAAATCAATCACCAATAGGAGGAGGTTGGGAGAGCTCCCACAGTGGAAACTAGAACTTGTACACGTGCCACATGCCAGGCCCAAGCTCCAAGAGGACGGAAGCCTCTGTGTTTAGATCTGGCCCTATATGTATTTGTTCATCGGGCTGGTGCCTGGTATCCTTTAATATCCTTTGTAATAAACGAAAAAGATAGTGAGTAAACTGGTTTCCTTGAGTTCTGTGAGTCATTCTAGCAAATTAATCAAACCTAGAGAGGGGATCCTGGAAACCTCTGAGTTATATAGCCAATTGGCAGGAAGTCAGGTAACAACCTGGGCTTGAAACTGGCTACTAAAGTGGAGGGAGTTCTTATGGGACTGAGCCCTTTACCTATGGAATCAGACTCTGTATCCTGTTAGATGGTGTCAAAATTGAGTTGAATTCTCAGACACCCTGCTGGTGTCTAAGAAATTACTAGTTGGTATGGAAGAATGCCCCGCTTATGTTGGAAATTGGGTCTCAGGACACTTTTAAGAAACCTTTTACTATTCTGAAATGAAATTCACATACAATAAGCTACTTACACATTTCATTTTAAAATTACTAAATGTAATCTGGTCAGCGTGGCTCAGTGGTTGAGTGTTGACCTATGAACCAGGAGGTCATGGTTCCATTCCCAGTCAGGGCACATGCCTGGGTTGCAGGCTCAATCCCCAGTGTGGGGCTGTGCAGGACCCAGCTGATCAATGACTCTCTCTCATCACTGATGTTTCTATCTCTCCCCCTTCCCCTTCCTCTCTGAAATCAATAAAAGTATATTTAAAAAATAAAAAATAGATAAAATCAATTTTAAAAAGTAAAATAAAATATAAAAGTGGCAGGTGTCTTCCTCTGATAACAGAAATGACTTTGTTAGAATTGTAATTAGCTAGTTATTAATATTAATAGTAATAAAAAAGAAGAAAAAAGGGCCAAACATTATAAACCTAGTCATGTAGGCAGCTTTACCAGTAAGCTGCCATTTCACACTCCCCAGGGAACCACCAGTCCATTCACTGCAAGTATGTAAAATTTTATAAGTTTAAAATCTCAGGCAAAGAAATTCTCTCTCTTGTTCCTCTGGCTTTGCTCCTGCTTTTTTGTATTCACTTGTATTCCCTCCATAGCCATGTGGGCCTAGAACAGTGATGGCGAACCTTTTGAGCTCGGCGTGTCAGCATTTTGAAAAACCCTAACTTAACTCTGGTGCCGTGTCACATATAGAAATTTTTTGATATCTGCAACCACAGTAAAACAAAGACTTATATTTTTGATATTTATTTTATATATTTAAATGGCATTTAACAAAGAAAAATCAGCCAAAAAAAAATGAGTTCGCCATCACTGGCCTAGAAGCAGTGATTATTTCAATTATTTTAAGCAAACTTTCCAGCAAGATTCTGGAACCGAAGAACGTCAATGACTAACCTGTGAACTTATTCAATCCCAGCTTTATTGTGGGTCTTTATGAGGCCCTTGGTACTTTTTTAAAACAACATGACCTCACTTGGAATGCAAAAAGACCCCATGAAATTGCCTCACTAGCCAACCACTAGAAAAGACTTCCAAAAAAAAACCAAAGAAATTCAAAGTGCCGGAATCTTAGACTTGCAGGAAAAAATGGCTAAACTAATGGCCTTGTAACTTCAATAATTAAATAATTCTCCTATCCCCACTTCTCCCCAGACACCAGATCAAAACCCTGCCTCTTGTTTCTTCAGTCTGCAGGCCAACGCTCTATCCACTGAGCCAAACCAGCTAGGTCTGCCTCTTGTTTCTTTTGCAAAAACCTGGACATTTTAAAAGGGATTGCCTCAAACATAAGTGATGGCTCCAACTGAATCTGGATAAGGCAGTCTGATCCAAAGTTACTAAACAAGATCAGGGATGAGATGTTCCAGGGATTCAATGGGGACTTTTCCCCTTTTAAGAGTTAATCACCTAGGGACTTATTTAGTCAAAGTTCTCATTGACACTGGGGTCACCCTCTCAGTCCCTAATCCCCAACAACCTTTCTGTGTCCCCTCCCCAGAGTTCTGAAACTATTCAAATGGTTGGGGTCAAGAACCAACCAACCTGTAACAGTTTTCAAAATCTCAACCTATTACCTTTCAACTAGACCCTTTACAGACACTCACCATTTCCTACTCATTCCATCTGCTCCCATGTAACCTTTAGGCAGAGATTTCTTAGAATCTTAGCATGTACGTATTGATTTCTCCCAGGAGGAGGAAATACTTCTCAGTCTCAATCTATGCCTTAATAAAGATAACCTCTCTTTCACCAGGTCCAGTCAACTGTCCCCTCCCACCGCATCTCTGCACCCAGCCTTTCACAGTCTACCTGCCCTCCTCAACCCTCTAGACCAGGGGTTCTCAACCTGTGGGTCGTGACCCCTTTGGGGGACGAACGACCCTTTCACAGGGGTCGCCTAAGACCATCGTAAAACACATATAATTACATATTGTTTTTGTGATGAATCACTATGCTTTAATTATAACTCTTACCCCTTTAAAAGATTACAAAAGCCTTCATCTGTATAGGTAGGTAAAAATACTCTATGGCACATATACTAAGGTACATAAATGATTGTTTTCTATTAATTGTGGACTGTCAAAGAAACTCTGGAAAGATTGTACATATAATTTAAAAATGAGTTTTCTGCTCTAATTCTTGTTATATGTAGATCACTTTTTAAAAAATATATTTTTATTGATTGAACGAGAAAGGGAAGGACGGAGAGAGAAAGGAAGGAAGGAAGGAAGGAATAATAAGAGGGAGGGAGAGAAAGAGAGAGAGAGAAACACCCATAATGACAGAGAACCACTGATTGGCTGCCTCCTGCACACCCCCTACTGGGGATCCAGCCCACAACCCCAGGCATGTGCCCTTGACCAGAATCGAACCTGTGACCCTTCAGTCCACAGGCCAACACTCTATCCACTGAGCCAAACTAGCTAGGGTCATTCACCTTTTATTTTGTGGTAAAATTTATGGTTCAGTTTGATAAAATAAACATATAAAAATTACATTTTCTCTGTTCAAGAGAATTTTGATATACACTCAGTGTGACTGAAATAAGTCTTTCTATACTTAGTTTTTTGTCTATTACATCTTTTACTTCTGAAAAAGTGATTGAAATATCTCAATGTAATTTCCTTCTAATAAACTTCTTAGTTATTTAATCATTTGTTCTTAGTAATTTACTTGCTGTATTATTTGTTGTATTTCCATGTAAATATATTGTATCTCCTTTGAAACATGCTTTCTGCCTATTCATATATTTCCCACAATAACCCTTTCCTCTGAAAATTCTATCTAAGCCTGCAGCCTCAAGGCAGATATTTTGAATAAATGATCATCTGTAGATAATAAAGGAAGTATAATGCTTCTTTAACCACAAAATTGTATTTATTCAATAAATATTTATTCAACACACTAGAGGCCCGATGCACAAAATTCATGTAAGAGTAGGCCTTCCTTCCCCTGGCTGCTGGCACCAGCTTCCCTCTGGAACCTGGGACTTGGGCTTCCCTCGAAGCCCTGACTTTTAAATGATCATCTGTAGATAATAAAGGAAGTATAATGCTTCTTTAACCACAAAATTGTATTTATTCAATAAATATTTATTCAACACACTAGAGGCCCGATGCACAAAATTCATGTAAGAGTAGGCCTTCCTTCCCCTGGCTGCTGGCACCAGCTTCCCTCTGGCACCTGGGACCTGGGCTCCCCTCGAAGCCCTGGCTTCGTCCTGGATGTCTGGTCTAATTAGCATATTCTGCTTTTATTATTATAGATCACTAGTGTTGTAGCCACTAAGCAAGAGGAAATTATAATAGGCGTTTGGGAAGAAAATAAAAAGAAATGGAGACATGTATATGAAGTACCTATGGGATATTAAAGTAGAGATGTCTAGTAATAAGCTGGAAATATTGGTGTAAGATTCGGGGGAGGGTTCACTCAGTAATTCAACAGATGTTTATTGGGCATCTACTTGTTCAAGACATAGGCAGGCAATGAGAATAGCTGCAAGGTGTCCAGACTGCCTTAGGTATTGGCTGAATACTTTTTTTAAAATTAAATCTTTATTGCTCAGATTATTACAGTTGTTCCTCTTCCCCCCCCATAGCTCCCCTCCACCTGGTTCCCACCCCATCCTCTGCCCTTAACCCACCCCACTGTCCTCATCCATAGGTGTATGATTTTTGTCCAGTTTCTTCCTGCGCCCCCCGCCCCCAGAATAGCCAGTCCATTCCCTTTCTATGTCCCTGATTCTATTATAATCACCCGTTCATTCTGTTCATCAGATTATTTATTCACTTGTTGATAGATGCATATTTGTTGTTCATAATTTGTATCTTTTTTTTTTTAGGTTTTGGAGAATTGCTTTAATACCTATTTAGGAAGCCACAGAGTCAGCCAAAAACAATAGTCAGAATTTGTAAGAATTCATAGTTGTTTATGCAGTTTTAGGCATGGATTAAGTAGATGCAATAGTGCATGATTTGAGGTTCCCCGCTCCTACAGATGATTCCATCTGGCGAGGGCTCTGCCTGGCTTTCCACTTGTGTCGACAAATTCATATGAGCCTGGAGGGTTGGAGGGGAAGCCACACTGCGGTTTTTGACTGGGGAGCTCAGGGTTGAAGGTCTGGTGTTCTTGTATCTTTGCTGTGTAAGATGGGTTGACTTTATTCTCTTTCTCTTTTTTCTTCACCCTCCTCTTCTTTCTCTTTCCTTTTTTCCCCCCTTTCTCTTTTGCCAGGAGCAGAGGACATGAACAACATTTGATTTGCCTTCTATGAAAGTTATAATTGTTCATCTCATAACCACCTACATATCACAGTCACCCCTTAAAGAAAATATCCTCACAGAATCTCCATTTACAGTAAAATAGACCCTCTATGCCTACTAAATACTCCTCATAAATCACAAGCTCTTAAGAAAATAAAGTGTCACAATTTTTTTTCAGTTAAACTCTTTTGAATTCCAACTGTACGAAAGCCATAATGATGAACAATCTGTTAGTTAAATTATGTTTCTTAACCAAAGGTATAATGTTCCCAGTAGTGACAGGCAATTGATATTCCAATTTCAATTAGATAAGTAAGTCTTTTTTTTCTTTTTTTTTATTACTAAGGTATTACAAATGTGTCCTCAGCTCCCCCATTAACCCCCAACCTCCCCCCCGACACACACTCATGCTCTCATCCCCCTGTTGTCCATGTCATTGGTTTGGCTTATATGCGTGCATACAAGTCCTTTGGTTGATATCTTTCCCTTACCCCCTCCCTCCCCTACTTTCCTTCTGGGCATTGATA
>NW_006287917.1:1118795-1126227 GCF_000327345.1 Myotis davidii | reverse complement strand
CAGTGTGCCAGCAATCGCTGCAAACCTCGGAGAGAAAGCTGGCCTCGAGTTCCGACCGATGCCAGACAGTCCTGTTTCTCCCGTTTGAGTCTGGGTCCCCAGAGACTCGCCCAGAACTGGCATTCAGAGCAGTTAGGAGCTTGTGTTTCCCTCCTGATTGAAAAAGACAGCCGTGTCCTGAGTTGCCAGCCCTTTCCGCGTGTGCCTCCGTACCTCTGCACTTTACTTCCACACCATACCTCCTCTGAGTCTCAGTGTGCTTTTCTCTTTCCTTCTAGTTGTAGAATTTCCGCTCAGCCAGCCTTCCTGTGGTTCTGGATGATGTCCGTTTTGTCTTTTAGTTGTTTTTTTGAAGTGGTTGTGCGAGGCAGCAATTTCCGGTGTTTACCTATGCCACCATCTTGTTTTTTCGCTGAGTACTTTTTTTTTTTAATTCTTTTTAGACCTGGTTTTGGTATTAGGGTGATGCTGGCTTAAAAATTTTTTTATTCATCACCAAATAAATGAGAGTTGACATAATAGGAGTAGAGAAAATCACCCCAAGCAAGCTTATAGAATTCAAGGGGGAAAGATGGGGAGAAAGGTTAAGGGCACCTTACAATTACCACAATTTAATGGATAAGTTAAGACAAGATGTTCATGATGGAAAAATTAAGAGAATTCAGAATGAGAACCAAGATAGACAATGATATGATAAAAGCCAGGAAGAAGGAATTTTAATGACTAAACTTTAATGACTGAACTTTTGCTTCAAGTATCACTAAGTCTTGATCAACTTTGGCTTCCTCTTCCAGAACATATGCCAAATTAGTGTCCTATTTATTGGGTTTAGGACAAAGACTCCAAGTCCTTTGGGAAACTGATTGGAAATATGGAGGAGACAGTTTTGAAATCCTCTAGAGAACTGAGGGCTCCCTGAACTGAAGCCTTGACCACACTTGATGGACATTACTGTTAGCATTGGTTCATATTATGTGAGTCTATGATATAGCTTGGGTAGCATTTTGAACCAACTTAGTTTCATTATACCTTATACCACAGTGTAGCACCTATTGAGAGTTGCTTTAGAAAACAAATTTCTATATTCACTGACTTATCACTGGCCTCTCTTTATAAAAGGATACAGATACATTACCACAGTTTAAACTTTCTAGTTGCTTAGAACCTAAATAAATAGGAATTATTGTGCTATGTTTGAATTTCTTTATTTACCTTTCTTTGAAACTTATGTTGTAAGCAACAGACCTGTTGCGTAATTGTGAGAGCTAATGAAAAAATACTCATCTGCACATGATTCACATGACATATCTGAAAGTCAAAAGAAAAGTATAACCTCATTTCCTGCACATTCTTAAGTTAACATGGCTCCCTAGAAGACCAAGAAAACAATTTTGTTATAATCCTTGATTTGGTTCAACTAAATACATTAACAGGAAATAATTGATTCAGAAGTATTATGATACATCCCTACAGAGAAAATAATACATTTAGAGAATATGATTATCCCCAATTTAGATTCCAATTTTCATGAAGGTATGCTGCTTTTAATGATAAAAATATCTTAAAATTTACTGAAGCCATGCCCATCTGGCATGGTTCAGTGGTTGAGCATTGACATATGAACCAGGCGGTCACTGTTTGATTCTTGGTCAGGGCACATGCCCAGGCTGCAGGCTCGATCGCCGGTGGGGAGGTGTTCAGGCTGATGATTGATGATTCTCTCTCATCATGGATATTTCTATCTCTCTCCCTCTTCCTTTCTCTCTGGAATCAATAGAAAAAAAAAGAAATATATATATTTAATTGGCTGAATCATTGAATGTACTAGAAAAAGTATCTATTAGGAACCAGGAAAGCTGGGTTATGATTATATCTTTGCCACAGACTCACTTGGTGACCTTGAGGAGATGAACTGAAACTATCTCTGTGATTCCTACCTTGTCATTATTAGGAATAATTGCCCTATCAACCTCACTAGATTGTTGTAATTTTGAAAAGATACAATCACTCAAGAAATTAAGTGTTTACTGTTTGTCAAGCTCTGTTCTAGCACCAGGTAATCATTGAAGAGCATGCTAAATGAGATCTCTGTTTTCGTGCAGCTTAAATTTAAGCCAGGAATAAAAATATTAAACACTTACACATGGGTGAGTAACAAAGGTGATGGTAATGTATGGTAGTTTGGCAAGTCAGGGAAGAACGCTCTGAGGAAGTGACATTTTAGCTGAGATCTGCAGGATAAGAATACTGTATATCAAGAACATTATAAGGAAGAAGTTATGTAAAGGCTGGAGGAATTTGAGGAACTGTAAAGAGCTCAAAAAAGCCAACATGATGAGTGATGGGGAAGAAATGAAAGACAGTAGTTATGAAAACACATTGTGACATGGCTAGTCAGAACATAAATTGGTACATATTTTTTGGAAAGCATTTGGTAATATGAAATAAGAACCTCAAAAAATATTTCTAGGCTTTCACTCACATAGTGAGTCTTTGACGGAATATCTATCCCACTGAAAAGCATATGAGATACCTAAAAAAAACTTTAAGAAAAATATATTAGAGTATATTTGAAAGAGAAAATTCAAAAAATAAATAACTATACAGAATGAGAAAAAAAAATGGTGTATGCAAATTATGACATATCCACAGCTAATAAAAGTTTTTGTTTCTGAAGAGTTAATGGTAGTATGAGAAAACATTTGTGTTATGATATAATTTATTTTATAACATGAATAGAAGAAGCAGGAAGCAACGCAGGCCCAGGTAAATACTGCTCAAATCAGGGGCCTGAATCACAACTGAGGAACTCTCAGGTCAGGATATCCTGATCTGACTCTCAGATGAGATATCCTGATCTTATACAGAAGTTACTGCAAATCAGCCTCGCCCTGGCCCTGGCCTTACCCTTTGGAGAAAGATATTATCTTTATTGCCTTGGAATATCTCCAGGAAGAAGAGGGAAACCTCACCTTTACTATCTTGATCAGCAATCTATCCTTTGACCTGTAGGAAGACATTAATTCTAGCTGTCAAGGCTTTTAGCAATAGGAACAATCTTGAAAAGGTAGTCTAGCTAACACAAGATGGGTAGGAATGCCATAGAGAACTGTCCCTGCCCCACCCTGCCTCTACTTTTATTTTTGTATTATTCTTACTGCTAATGCTAATGATTCTTAAAATTGGCTTAGCAGAGATTACTATAATGAGCATATGATATACACTATTTTGTGGTAATGGAAAGTTGGCTACCTCCTCTTAAGTGTTAGCCAATCTAGGGAAGTTTCTGCCACTAATTAGCTATAACAACTTATCTGGGCTCTGGTTTCTATTACTCTTTTTTCCACAGTTTCTATTAAGTGTCATTCCAAGACTAGTTGGTTATCTAAACCAGCAGTCACCAACCTTTTGGACCTCACGAACCAGTGGTCTGCGGACCACCGTTTGGCGACTGCTGGTTAAGTCTACTTTAAATTCTAAGATTTTATTATTCTACATGTAAGAGGAAAGACACCCCATAAATTAGTAAACGAAACCAAATACAAATCACTGTATTTGAAAGAATTTGTCCAGTTTTAATCTCAATAGTACATAGTTAAATTAATCAAGTCAAGTAATCTAGTATATAGCTGTGTGCGGAAAGACCTCTATAAATAGATTTTAAAATGAAATTCAATTAGCCTTTTTCTATGTACATGTTAATTCCATAGACATATTCTAAAACAGAAACCTAGCTGGGGTTTTGGAGACAGGCACATAAACATGTAAAGATAGGCTAGGAAACTAGAAAGTTAAAAAATATACATGCAGCTTATTACTTTCCCATGGAGATCCAAAATGATTTTATCAAGTTTTAAGATATTATACAAAGAACATGCTCTCATTGTTCTATTGTGGAAAGAGCACTAGTGTTAAAGACCAAACATTAGCAGATAACCAATCACAAGGCGGTAAGGCGTATAAACCAATCCCAAGGATGTTGCTATGGCAGAATTCTTTGAAAGGACCAATCAGGAGCTAGCAAGGTTGTAGCTACCCATTAAAAAGCTTGTGTTTCCTCTCTTCTTTTTCTTGGGTGAAAGAGGGATTCAGATTTGGAGAAAGCCCAGAGGGACCATCATAGCATGAAGGCCCTTAAGTGTGGGAGGTTTCCTGAGTTAGGAAAGAGAAAAGGGGAACTGAGACAATGTAAACATCAACCTTTGGCTAAGAACCTGCCCTCCCTGAGTTCAAGAAACTCACAGTTCTTTTGAGAAGGAAAAAAAAAAAGGAAAGAAAGAAAGAGAAGAAAAGAAAAGAAGAGAAAAACTGAATAACTGTATATCTAAATATTTCTAAATATAGAACATAAGAAGTTTTATGGGATATAAGGAGCAAAATGCATCAAAACAGATATAAATAGGTAATTTGTCTTAATCATATGCATGGCTCTTTTCCATATATATTATTAGAGTCTGTTGTGATTAATATAACAAATTTGTGTTAAGAAATGTATAGAAATATTTAGTCATGCATGTTCCTTGGCAACTAACTCTAAAAGCAGTGCTAAGAAGAGGTGATATGAAGGTTGTCAGTGACATTTACAAATTATTTAAAGTGGTTATTTTATATTAGAAAACATAGAAAGAACTATTATGCATCATCTTTAAAAATCAAGAAAACTGAATTTCAGGCCAAAGGTAACTATGTAGCTGTAAGAAGTCACTCTGCCACATTGGGTCTGCCTTGACACATCAGGGTTAATCAAATGTGGCTGAGAACAAACACTCAAGAAAGAGTATTTTACAAACACGAAGGCCTCTGAATTAGATTTAGGAATGATAATTCTATTGCATAAAGAGTTACCCAAATTCCAGCCATCTGAAATTCGGTTATTTGAATTTCAACACAAAGAGGAAAGCACCCACTACTACTGCAGGTGCTTTGAGTTACTCCTGCGAATATTTTACTTTTAAAAATCCTCAAAAAAACCCAAGATAGGTATAATAACGTGCAGTTTATCATCTTGCAGATAGCCCACAGCTTCTAAGTAATGGTGTCAGTGTTCAATCTAGGTCAGTGTTCAGTCCCCACACTCTCTTGCACGATGCTACATGCCTCATGCACCCAACTTTTTATTGTATAAAAATAAAGAGAAAACTTGCTATTCACCATGACCTGAAAAATCAAACATTATCATGAGCCTCTACTTCCCTCTACAAATTATCCCTTGGAAAACTCACAGTCCAGGCAGCATTTATATTATTGAATAAATGTATCTCTTTCACTAGAGAAAGCTTGAAAGTCAGGAAGCCAAAATAGTTTGGCAGAGCTCACAAAACCACAAGAAAAGATTCGCGCTTTGAGGAGCAGAGTCGTTTTTAACTTCCTTTGTTTCAAAATAAGAGCAACTACCACCCAAATAGATCCCATGGCTCACGAGGGGGGAGGTGTACTGGGGATGTGAGAGGGGCTGAGTGGGTCTGGAAGGTGGGGTAATCAATAATTCAGGGGAACAATAAACTGACCTGAACGGGCCCTAAGAAAAGAGGAAATGGTTCTGTAGCTGCTCTCACTTGCACAGTCAGAATACACAGGCCACCCAACCCAGCACTAATTTCCCTTTTACTTATCTTTCTCCCTAGCTTCATCTTTTCTTACACAAATAAAGAGTTTTGAAAGAAAGGAGTAGAACGAATAGGGGGAACGATTTGAAGTCATTTGAATCTTGATCAGTTTTCTCCTAAAGTGAGGAATTGGATTGTTTTTTCTTTTAGTTGTGATATGCTGAAACCACAGTTTTAAATTCAGAAATTTATTTTAGGTTGGGATTTATAAAACATTTCACATTTTTAGGGATAGGCAGAAATAGACTATTTCTTCAAACATGGAACACACCAAGGACTTACTGGCATTTCTGACAAGTTAGTAAAGCTAAGTAGACTAATGTTGTTATAACGATTGTTTGTCTATTCCTTGAATAAAACCATCAACATCTCTGGAATGGGATGAGGTGATCAAGGGAGGTACCATGGACCTGGTGCTGACAAACCAACACTCGGCTTCCCCCAAGTGGGACACCCCCCTGGAGTGACACCCCACCAAACTGCAGCCAACGCTGCCAAGACCCCATGGCAAAAATGCAGCCCACAGCCCAGCCCAGCAATAGTTGCTGTGGGCACTTGGTAATGACGTCACATAGCAATGCCTGGCTTCCTCTCCCTAGCTACTAGCCTCCTTGGAGTTTCTTCAGCCCAGAAACCCGGCTTGCTTTATAGCCAGCTGCAAACATTTTATAGTTTAACCAAATGTTTGTTAAGCATTTTCTGTGACTCATCTCGTTTGATCCTCACAGAAGTCCTGGAGTAGGTAGATAGGAGACTTGATAGAATCCTATTTTCTTTTCATTAGCAAGATGCAAATAGCGATATTAAAACATTTCTCCTAATTATTTCCTTTCAATGTGCACAAATCCGTGTACCGGGACACTAGTTAATTATAAAAGATTAATAGGTCAAAGAATAATAAGTTGTTATGCTTCATAAAAATTGTTTTGATAGCCCTGGCTGGGTGGCTCGGTTGGTTGGAGTGTTTCATGGGCTTGATTACTGGCCAGGGCACATACCTGGGTTGCCTATTCAATCCTGCTCAGGGTGAGTAGAGGAGGGGACCAATCAATGTTTCTCACATCAATGTTTCTCTCTTTCTCTCCCTACCTCTCTCTCTCTAAAATTATATATATACGAATTTGTGCACAGGTGGGGTCCGGCCGGCCCACCCTGATGGGGGCCAATCAGGCCAGGCCAGTGGGGGGATGGGGTCGCAGGAGGTTGGCTGGCCCTGCCCCTGATGGGAGGGCTGAATGGGGGCTGAGCTGGCTCAGGGGAGGGGCTATGAGAGGTTGGGGGGGCCAATCGGGGCCCTGATTGGGGTGGTTGGCCGCTGCAGTGTATATCATAGTGACCAGTTATTCCAGTTGGTCCAGTCATTTCATTGTACTGATCACTTGGCTTTTATATATATATAGTTATGTCTTTAGGTGAGGATTTAAAAAAAAAAGTTTGAAAACTTACCAAACACACATTCACTTGCCCTGCCTCTCTGTCTCCCCATTCTGACAACAGGAGTTTCTCAAAATTGATCAGTTAGTATACTCATTCCTGTCCACCTTTGCTCCTCATTATTCACTAACCTCCACTGAAAACAAGGAAGGAGAAGAATTCCAACTGCCTTTCTCTCCAGCTTTACTGTAAGCTCAGTCAGGGCAACTTATTACCTGCTGATTGGATGACCTGACATCTCCTCAAGCTGAAGTATCTGAAGCATTAGCAGCAGCTTTCCTGCCTCACCCTCCTTGCTGCTTTTTGGCTAAGATACCTGTTTTCAGGGGCTGCTTATGAGGAAGGAATCAGGGCAGAGCTAGCTCTTGCTGTAATTGTCAAGTGAATCTCAC
>NW_006287917.1:1109054-1118763 GCF_000327345.1 Myotis davidii | reverse complement strand
CTTTCCTCTCCCTTCGGGGCTTTTCTTCTCTACACAGTTGTAAATAATTTATTTCTCCCAGGGAACATACTTAAATTTAAGGAAAAGACTCAAATTTATCAGGCTTCATCACTGATTGCATTTCAATCTTCCTTTTTTTTTTGTCAGTTCTGTCAATCTCTTTTTTGAACAAATATATATTCTTCATTCAAAGGAAAGAAAATGCAATAGAAAAATGACCCAGAGACATGAATTAGCAGCTTAAGTGAAGTAAAAATATTTCAATTCTTACCAATTTACTCAAAATGCATATTAAAATGAGACTGTTTTGCCTAGAAGATTGATGAAAATTAATAGTTGGAGCATATGCACTTTGGGTGAAAATGTAGGTAAGTAGGTACAACAATGGAAATAGCCCCTTTAAAGAGCAATTTGAACATATCAATAAAAATTTTTAAGTACATGTACTTTAACTCTGCAACTGTACGGGTTATTGGTTCATTATAGCATTGCTTACCAAGTGAAATGTTTAGTAATAAGGGCTAATTAAGTAAATTTAGGAAAATCCATACTGTAAGATATTTTTGGAGGTTTTTCAAAAATAGTAACATATAACTTTAAATACAGGCAGAGAAAGATAGCCATAATGCATAATATGAAAACAAGTTCCCTGGTAAAAAATTATCTGTAATTTCATGTTAATATATGCAAAGAAATAAATTATATGCTATAACTGGATATTTGGTGGGATTTTTTTTGGGGGGGTTTGGTTTTGTGTTTTTTTGCCAGAAAATAAAAATAAACATTTTATTCTCTTAATTTTGTTTCTTTTTAAATAAAAATAAACAATAAAACAAAAATTCACAAGCTGCCTTCTTGTCCAACCCTCCCTCCCCCCACCTCTCTCCTACCTGCAGTCTTAGGCACTTGCTCCCTTTCCTCACAGACACAGCCATCCAACTGAGAAAATGAACTGCTCTTAGCACATGGAGACATGATGAAGGGAGGTGGTGAACTGTGTCCACACTCAGGGTTAAACGGAGCAAGTCTGCATTTTCTGGGTTATGGATTGTTTCCTTTCATTAGCCAAATTGAAAAAAGAAATTCCTTGGACCAGATGCTTCAAAGCTGAAATCCTCAGGACCATTGAAGAATGTCTTGAAGATATTACCTGCACCAAAATCACCCATATTCATGCTCCCCTCATCCATGTCCTTTCCATTGCCATAGCAGGTCTCTTTCCTGGGATCAGAGAGGATGGTAAAAGCATCTCCCACTTCCTTGAACTTTTCCTTCTAAACTTGGGCACTGGCTCCACTGTGCCCATCTGGGTGGTGCATCAAGGCCCGTTTCCAATAAGCTTTCTTGATTTCATCCTCAGCGGCATTCTTGTCTACTCCCAGAACCTTGTAGTAATCTTTCCTCTTATTCTTCTTCAGTTCCAGCTGTGCATCTTTTGAGTTGTGTTCTTCTGTTTTCTCCATCTGATACTTTTTCATGTTCCAGCACTGCTTCTTCCTACTGTTTTGTGTCTGTGTAACCCTGAGTTCTTCTCAGGTAGGCTACTGAGTAGGTGTTATCGAGCTTCACTGCATTTGTGCAGTCTTCCATTGCATCATCCAGTTTCCTAGGCTTAGGAGTAACCCTACCCTGATTACAATAGAGTTTAGCATTTGTTTTTATATTATTGTTAGAATCTATCCCCAGGACTTCTGTGGACAGTTCATATGCTAACTTGTAATTTCCTTCTTTAAAGGCTTTATTCCCACCTTCTTTCTTTTGTTTAAGTGCTTTGGCATTTCTGCAAGCAACGCAGGCCTTCTCATGTCCAGGAGTCATCCTGAGAGCCTGCACAAAAAACTGAGCCACCTTCTCAAGACAATCTTCATAATGAAGGCAAAGGTCTGATACATACAGAGCATCTGCATTGGAGGACTCCATTCATATGGGGAGGATCTCTCTGTTGCAAGTTTTTCTTGACTATTGTTACCACCTCTATTTTTCTGGACAACCTCTATTTTTCTTAGGTAGGATCAAGTCATCCTTCCTCCATCATATGTCCCCGAGTTTCCCTTTCCATTTTGCTAGAAATCAGACGGATGAAGAGAACACAGGACCAGCTGCTGAGGTACTTGAAATAAGAGGAGCCGAGGCAAAGAGGTGGCAATGTAAGTTTAATGGAGAGTCTGAGGATGAACTTAGGGTTTCTCTCCCAGAGGCCATAGCCTAGAATGTGTGGTCTTTTTCCTGCTCTTCTGCAGAATCCCTGTTGTTGTTTTTTTAAATTCTATCAAAGAGAATTCAAACCTGCTTCCTCATGGTGTCTGCTGCTGCCAGTGCAGTGGAGTGGGCATGTCAGAATGAGATGGGGCTCGAATCCCTTTAAGGCCATGGGAGCCCTCCCAGGACCCTTAATGAGCAGCCAGAGGGAAAAGTGGGAAAGGGACCCTCCCCCAAACCAGATGCCCAGTTGGCAATGTCCCTGCCACTGAGGGAGCTGTAGCAGCTGGTTTGCTGTGTAGTGCGTTGGTGCAGGTGGGTCTAGTGGGTAGTGTTGACTATGGGCCTTGGGAAGGGGCAGGGATGATAGGAGCGGAGCTGTCCAGTCCCAGAAGGAAACTGCTCCTCAGTGAGGAAGCAGGTGGCACCTCGTGGTCTGCTCCTCGCCTAAGGACTCCTGAGACATGCCCTTTTCTTCCTCCTTCTCCAGTTTTTTTGGTCTGTCCCTTGGTTTCCTCCCTGGCATTGTGTTGGTTTTTCAGGTCTTGGCATTGCCCTTGTTTTTGCTCCTGTTTGTTCTGCCCTGTCTCTTGGGTGTTGGCACTTCACTGGGCTCCTTTGGAGGCTGCTTGCCAGGCTCGCCCCACCCTTGTTTCTCAGTGCTTCCTTTTCCTGCTTGGAAGCCAAGGGCTGGCTGGACTTCTAGCTCGACTCGCTCATCTTCCCTTCTCTGTGGGGCAGGTGGAGGAGCGATGGCTGGGCTGTGGGAGCACAGCCAGGGGCTGCGGTGCGTGGTCTGGATGCTGGGAGTTAGGGGGCTGGGCTCTGAGGATCTGGCTTCACAGTCTCCGGTAGCAAATGTGGAGGCCTTCTTGGAGCCAAGCCAGCACCAGAAATAGTCTGGGCTCCAAGTCCCAGTTAGAGGGCTAATTGTTGTCTTTTTTATTCTGGCTCAAGCGTGACTTATGTGAAAATTCTTTGGAAATCATAAAGTGCTTATAAAGAAATGTTGGAATTGTTGTCTCCATCTTTAGGCCAACTGTAATTCTTTGCACAACATTCTAATCATCAAAACTAAAGCATTAATGGGAGATAAAATGGGGAGCATCTCTAATACTTTCAACAATAAAGATACATTTTAAAAAAGATTTGAAGGAGGGGAAAAATAATGATAGATTGGAGCAGTGCACCCCCATGGCAGCTACAGAAGTTTAATTAAAGATGAATGTTTCGGCTTGGTTGAAGCATGAAATAGGTCGTGTTTCTTTTACCATCACAAAAAATATATCACAGCTAAAAGCTACCAAGAGTTCAGGTGAAGGACACCAACAAGCATAGATTCAAATCTTGGTGTTAGTACTCTTCAGTTGCATGACTTTGGACAATTTACTTCATCTCTCTGAGCTTCAGTCTTCTTCTACATAAAATATGGAAAATGAACAGAAATTCCGCAATGGGGTTGTTGGGAGGATTAAATGAGATGCTCATGTAAAGCTCACTGTGAGCCTGCAATGAATATATCCTTAGTGTTCCTATTTCCAAAAGATAAAGTGTTAAACAACTCACTCATGTTTTGGTTTCTTCTATGTTTGCATCTAAACCAGAGGTACACTTTTACTTATATTTTGATGAAGAGGTGTAGAGTAAGCCCTGGCCACAATTTCCAAGAAACATCCACTTCCTAGACCAGCTATCTGGAATGAACACATTGACTGCCAACCACCAGATTAAAAAGTCAGGCTGTCCACCTCCACCCCACCCTACCCGCTTCTCCTATCCCCATTCACACACACACACACACACACACACACACACACGCTCCCTTGTTTTAGAGATTTGGGTTGATTTCTACAACAAATGGTTTGGGCTACTTCCCCGTACCCCACTCTTCCCATGCTCTAAATTCCTGCTCTTATGTTTTAAATTCACCAATAGTGACATGGGGAAACCCCGGCCTCTAACCTCAACCCCTAGGCCTTCCCACTTTCTTTCTCTCTCTACCTCTCTTTCTATATGGCCCCAGGTGTGCTATGTAATCCAGTTCCTATAAGTAATAAACCTGTATTTTTTCAAAGTTTCCCAATTGTTATTGCTGAAGGGCACCTTGCAATCACAAGAACCACAAGAGCTGATCCAACCACAATATTGGTTATTGGTAGCTGAAACCAGTTCAAAATAAGAGGGTTTCACAACATTATCTTTATCATAGATTCCTTTTCCAGACATTTAAGGATGTAAGCAGTCTGTCTTTCAATTCAGTTAGGCCTCCCTAGATGTGCAAAACTGGAGATAAAGTTGGGCTTATTTCAGATGAATCAGATGCACTTAATTCTTTACCCCCAAAAAACATTTAATTAATTTCTATTCATTATCACAAATTTATTACTCAAGTGTAGACAGTCTAGGTCAGTGATGGTGAACCTTTTGAGCTCGACGTGTTAGCATTTTGAAAAACCCTAACTTAACTCTGGTGTCGTGTCACATATAGAAATTTTTTGATATTTGCAACCATAGTAAAGCAAAGATTTATATTTTTGATATTTATTTTATATATTTAAATGCCGTTTAACAAAGAAAAATCAACCAAAAAAATGAGTTCATGTGTCACCTCTGACACACATGTCATAGGTTCACCATCACTGGTCTAGGTCCTAGGGTCTTTGGAAAATTATTTTGATGAGTAGATACTTTACTATAAAGCATTTTTGCAAGAAATTGTGCCATAGTAATATTTAAATTATATTTTGCTCTGCTAGCCCACTCATATAGTGAATCATTCAATAACTATCTTGCATGTTAATAAGAAAAGCCAGACACTCCCATAGAAATATTGAAAGACTAGGAGCAGCCCATTAACATTAGAATAAATATAATTGGTAACACTTGAAAAATGCTTACAGTTTGAATAAAAACATAAAAATTAAAATGAGATCTTGTTACATTTATCATATTGCCCCACATATGAAAGATCCATAAAATCCAATGTTGGCTGTAGATGTGGCACTGTCCAATAGAACTTCCTGTGATGGTGGAAATGTCCTATATCTGTGTATCCTACATGGTAGCCACTAACCACAAGTGGTTGCTGATCACTTAAACTATGACAGGTGTGACTGAGAATTAAAATTTTAATTCAGCCGAAACCGGTTTGGCTCAGTGGACAGAACGTCAGCCTGCGGACTGAAGGGTCCCAGGTTCGATTCCGGTCAAGGGCATGTACCTGGGTTGCCGGCACATGCCCAGTAGGAGATGTGTGGGAGGCAGCTGATTGATGTTTCTCTCTCATCAATGTTTCTAACTCTCTATCTCTCTCCCTTCCTCGAGCAGGGCAAGGATGATGGGCCAGGTACCAGCTGGGAAAGCCCCAGGTGCCCAGCAATGGACAATCAATTGTAAGGTGGGACCTTGCCTTCGGCATGACTTTTCCTCTCCTAGCATATCCTGTCATGAGGTTTGGACTCCCTGACATTTCCTGCCTAAGGACAACATGTAGGCCTCAGTTGTATTTCAGCTCCAGGCCCAGATAAGCAACAAAACCAGCCACTGCTGACATCAGGACCAGCTGCATGGAATAATGACCCCCTGCCCTGGTGCCGGCCAATCAATCAGTGAAGACCACAACCCAGAATGGACTCACCGATATTCTACTACGATCTTCCCTAAAATCTCTGCCCTTAAAACCCTAAGAATGGAGGATCCAGTGCACTCTCCCTCCCGAGAGCAGACCTTTCCCTTTCCCCTTCTCTCTCCCCCATCTCCAGGTACCTTATCAGTAGCTTCCTCACTCCCAAGCTTCAAGGACCCTTTCTTTACCTCCATAACTAGCTGCTAAGCCCATTTCTTCTAGGAATTACTTTTTCTACCTCTGTAACTTAACTAATACCTGGTGCCGGCCAATCAATCAGTGAAGACCACACCCAGAATGGACACACCAATATTCTACTATGATCTTCCCTAAAGTCTCTGCCCTTAAAACACTTAGAATGGAGGATCCAGTGCACTCTCCCTCCTGGGAGCAGACCTTTCCCTTTCCCCTTCTCTCTCCCCCATCTCCAGGTACCTTATCAGTAGCTTCCTCACTCCCAAGCTTCAAGGACCCTTTCTTTACCTCCATAACTAGCTGCTAAGCCCATTTCTTCTAGGAATTACTTTTTCTACCTCTGTAACTTAACTAATAAATGTTCTCTTGCAGTTTGGGTCTTGCTCTGAAGTTTTGCTAGCCAGAGCCTAACTACCAAGGTTGCTGAACCCAAGTCTGTTCTGACCCCAACGGTCAGACATCTGGTGCCGTTCCCACTGCCTACAACATTAATTATTAGAGATGCAGTTAAATATTCATTGGTAACAAACAGGTTAAATTGTGATATATTCATACCAAGCAATTGTGTATTTATGTATAGAAGTATATGCTAGATTTGGAAATATTGACTTGAAAAGCTATCCATGATAGTGTGTTAAATTAAAAAAAATAATTACATAGCTAAAATATGCAGAGTATGGCAACTTTATTTTACAAAGAAAAAATATGGGTATGTTTGTCTCTGCATAATATGATAATATATTAAACCAAGTGCCATTAGTGGTTTTCAATGAAAGATGGGTTTATATACTGATGTGCTACTTAAATATTTAAAAAGCATGTTTTCTTTTTAAAATTAAAAATCCTATAGGAGAGAAAATATTATTCTTATGTGTCCAGTAGAATTCAAAATTTTTATTCTACCTTTTAAGGTTTTACAATTCTGTAAGGAAGACAGATGTGAAAACAAATACATTCATTAACAGTTGTGAACATTGGGATGTTGACTACACCAACAAAAGGAAGGAGAGAGGACATATGACTGTACATTTACTCTTGATTTGTGCAGATAGTTGTGACCTTTGTGCAGAAATATGGGTGAAAGAACAGTACTGAATCAATTGTCTTTTTTAATTATTTATTTTAGGGAGAGGAAAACATTAATTTGTTGTTTCACTTATTTATGCATTCATTAGTTGATTCTTTTTTTTCTTTAAATTTTTTTTTCTTTATTAAGATATTACATATGTGTCCTTATCCTCCCATTGGCCCCCCCCCCCATGCCCTCACTCATGCCCTCACCCCCTGGTGTTTGTGTCCATTGGTTAGGCTTATATGCATGTATTCAAGTCCTTTGGTTGATCTCTCCCCCTTATCCCCACCCTCCCCTAGTCATGGGTTGATTCTTATACGTGCCTTGAAGGGGAAAGAACCTTCAACTGTGGTGTATTGGGACAACAGTCTAACCAACTGAAGTATCTGGTCAGGGCCTGAATTGGTTGTCTTTGCATCCAAAATCATGTGGTATTTATACTGCATATAAGATCCAGGGGGTTGTGAACTAAGCCCAGCTTTTTGCTAATCGGGGTCTTCTCTTTTAAGTTTTTGGTTACCACAATGTCTTGGATCAAAGGGAATATTCTTCCTAAAATATAAATTTGATCTTAATACTTAGTCTTTCACTTAGAAAAATCTTTAGAAGATCGAAGCCTGGATCCCTCCCTCACAGCCGCGGTTGGCTGCTTCAATCCTGTGGCTGCCTCAATCCTGTGGCTGCAGCCCCGGCTTCCTGCCAGAGGCTGGTCTAATTAGCATATTATGCTTTTATTATTATAGATTGTCAAGCCCAAATAACTCAGCATCATATGCCAAGGCTTCCATAACCTGGCCTCAATTCTTTTTTTCTTCTTTTATTAACTTGTACTACTTACCCATTATCTCCCCTTTCACAAAAGACTACTCATTTATTCCTCAACTATGCCAACCACTCACAAACCTTCATTTCTTTCTTCAAGCAATTTTTCTCAATAGTATCCGTAACTAGCCCCCATTGTATTTATCTACAGCTAAACTTAAGGCCTACCTTAATGTCACACTCTTTGAATCTCTCCTTAAAGCCCCTAGGCAGAACTAATCTCACCCATGCTCTCTGTTTTCCGAAACTCTCTATAATTACCTCTATGCTAAGTTAGAGATAATGTTTGCACATTAAATTAAAGATAATTATTTGCATTACTCATTACCATTTTCCCCTTTCAATGATGAGTTCCTCAGACTGGTAGTATGTCTAATTCATCTGTGTATGAGACTATGCATGATATAACCTGGAAAACAGTAAGCCATTAATATAAGGAGCTATTATTTTGTTTATATTCATAGTGTTTCCTCAAATGTATATTACAGATTTGGCATTTAGTTGTTGTTGCTTGAATTAATAAATTCTTCATAGCACACAGTTTAAAGACTACACCCTGGTTGAAAAAAGTACTACCATATTATTCACCTTTATTTTTATGAATCCTAAAAGTTTTTATCTTCCCTAATTTTAGATATTGGTCATTGTCTTTATATCTTCATTTATTTTTTATTTGTTACATAAAAATTTATTAAATACTGATTATGAACCCAACAGTTTAATAAACCCTGGGGATAGATACAGAAGTAAATAAGATAAAAATTATTCCTATTCTCATGAAGCTTTAGTATGCAACAGGAAAGATAAACATTATAAAAATATTATATAATAAAAATTTGATATCTGCTATCCAGCAAAATCACAGGGTATTATGAATGCTTCTAAGAAGGGACTCTGTCCTGACCAGTTTGACTCAGTGGATAGGGCATCGGCCTGCGGACTCAGGGGTCCCGGGTTCGATTCTGGTCAGGGGCATGTGCCTTGGTTGTGGGCACATGCCCAGTGGGGAGTGTGCAGGAGCCAGCTTATCGATGTTTCTCATCAATGTTTCTGACTATCCCCCTTCCTCTCTCTCTGTAAAAAAATCAATAAAATATATTTTTAAAAAAATATCCTAGGCCCTGCCCAGTCTGTGGATTGAAATGTTGATGGCTGTCACCTTCATGACCTCTAGAATCATAGATGACATCAACAGTGATGCAATGGAATACCCAGCTGATTAAGAACTACTAAGGAAAATATTTCAATTAAAGATCATATGAAAAAAAACAAAAAACAAACCTGCAAAAAACCAAAACCAAAGACCTTAACTCCTTGTTTCTAAGTGATAAGTCTCTATGATATTTGGTTTATCAATTTGAGACATGTTCTGTTTCCTAATTGCCACAATAGATGAGGCTTTAGCTTGTTTACACTTCAGTTTTACTTGATTCCTCTGAATGTCTATGTATTGTAGAAACTTTATTACCAACATAAGATTGGCAGTTGATCTTTTAACTGAAAAACTGGCTTAAAGCAGGTAATCACAAAAAAATTACATGTAAAATTTCTTAAACATGTTATGTTAAGGAAAGCATCTGATCTTTTGACGTAAGCCCAGGCACTTCTCCTTGAGTATGGCTCTGGAAGAAACAAACCCGGAACACATCTATTATGATTAATTTCCAGTTTGGTTTCTTTAAAGTTGTAGAAAAAATTAAAAACATTTGCAAGTCAAACTGAATATAAAATGCTTCTAGAGTTTAGACTTTTCTCCCTAGACATTCATAATTTTCTGTCTTATTTTTTACAATCTT
>NW_006287917.1:1106639-1108885 GCF_000327345.1 Myotis davidii | reverse complement strand
TAACTAATAATAATAAAAAAAATATTAAAAAAATCAAGGAAAAATATCCTCAGATGAGGATTAATAAAAAAAAGACTGTTTTCATAGACAAAAAAAAGAAAAAAAAAGAAAAGTAGATCCTGAGTAAGAAGACAGTATGTTTTATAGAACCAAATTATAATAAAATGAACATAACTACAGTTCTCATTTGCAGCTACATTCCGAGACTTGCTCAACGTTCCTTGGAATATTCCTTTGTTCAATATTCCAATTTTCTTTTCAAAACTTGTCTCTTAATATTTCCCTCCAAATATATGCCTCAGCCCCATGAGTCATGCCTTTACTCATAATCTTCTCTCTGGTTGGAATGTACCATCTTCTCCATATTCAAATCTTAAACATCTTTCAAGAGGAAATTCAAATCCTGAGGGTTTTCCTTATTCAACTGCATGGCAGCAATGTCTTCTCTTTTATAATTTCTATGGAACTTTACCTCTTTTTTCTCTCTCAAAATATATATTTATGCAGTTTTTATTTGACATATTTCTATAGCTCCTTCCCTAAAAGAGGTCTAGCATAATGCCTTGTACAAGGTACATTTTTCTGGGGAAAATAAAAGATGTTTAGTTACGATGTATGACATTAATGAAACAATGAGGATGGGACATGAAAGGTCCACAGAGTTCAAAAGCAAAACTATTTATTAAAACTTTTCCTCTTCAGGAGTTGGAGTATATTTATCATGTTTATCATGTTTGGTTACAGCTTCCTTAAACAAGGAATCATGAGGAAATCAATACATTTTCTAAATCCATTCTTGGAGATGAAGAGAACAGGCCCTTCAGTCTAGTATTTCAGGGTTTTGCTACCACTATATATACACACATCATGACAAAGACATTTATTTCCATTAGTTTTTAAATTAAGTCCTAAAATTAATTTTTAATTAATTTCCTACCCCATGTGATATCTTCAGAAGTCTGTTTTGTTGAAGCTATAATTATGCTCTTTTCTCACACAAGAACCACATAATTCTAAGGAATAAGTGAAGTATTCTCTTTTTGGCTCTAAGGCCCAAGGAGACATGTGCAACCATTGCATAACAGATGAATTATGGGACCCACCTATTTCTCCTAAGTCTACTTAAAAAGAAGCATTAGAAGAGCTGATTCAAGCTGATTTCTCAACAGAAACACTTCAGGCCAGAAGGTATTGGCATAAAATATTCAAAGTGATGAAAAGCAAAGACCTGCAACCAAGACTGCACTATCCAGCAAGGCTTATCATTTAAAATTGAAGACAACATAAAGAGCTTCCCAGACAAAAAAAGGTTAATGAATTTCATTACCACCAAAGCAGTATTACAAGAAATGTTAAAGGGCCTGCTTTAAGAAAAAAACTGAAAAACATTCAAACATAAAGAGGATAAATTGAATATTATTAAACAGTGATGGGTTAACAATGAGATCAAGGAAGAAGTAAAGAATTATCTGGAAACAAATGAAAATGAACACACAACCCAAAAATCTATGGGACAGAGAGAAAGCAGTCCTGATAGAAATTTCACATCACTACAGGCCTATGGCAAGAAGCAAGAAAAATCCTGTATAATAAAAGCCTAAATTGCAAATTGTCCCCTTGGGTGATGGTTCAACCAGGAGTTTGACCAGGAGACCGGAAGTTTGACCGCTTGCTATGACGTGCGCTGACCACTATGGGGCGTCATGGGACATGGCGGGCGTCAGTGACACGGTGCTGGCAGTGGGCAACAGTGGAAGCACTGCCAGCCCAATGGGCCCTGATGAGAGTGGGACCATGGTGGGATGGTGGAGCAGGTTAGCAGGTGGCGCCAGGCCAAGACAGGTGTGAGCAGGGGCCCAACTTCCCCGCCGATTGCCCCGCAGATGGTGACCAGGTGTGGCAGCAGGGGGTGGGGCAAAAAGGGCAAATAACAATATAAAAATATTTCTTCTAATTATTTCCCTTTCATGTGCACAAATCCGTGCACTAGACCACTAGTATCAAATAAACAATTTTACACAATGGAATACTATGTGATCATAAAGTAGAAGAAAATCTTACCTTTTGCAATAGCATTGATGCACCTGGCATTTTTTTATGCTAAGTGAAATAAACCAGTCAGAGAAAGACAAATACATATGATCTCACTTATATGTGGAATCTAAAATAGAAACAGAGGCATGGGTATACTGAACAGACTGACAGTTATCAGAGGGGAGGGGGGACTAGATGAAAAGAAGTGAAGG
>NW_006287917.1:1101535-1106553 GCF_000327345.1 Myotis davidii | reverse complement strand
AGAGGCAATGTGGAGGTGGGCAAAGCGGGGGAAGAATGGGGATGGGGAGAGACTTTGCCTGGGGCAATGGGCACACATGCAGTGTGCAGATGATGCAGTTTGAGTTGTACACTTGAAATCTGTGTGGTTTTGCAAACCAGTGTCACTCCAATAAATTCAATTTTAAAAAAGAGAAAGATCTGATCCACTCATAGTCTTCCCTTTAAAGCATCAGTACCTTCCCTCTGACACTTCATTTTTCTTTGTGAAATTGGGAGACTCACATCTCTCCTGATTTCAAATCTGTGGAGATAAAATAACTATATAGCCCAGGGACCTGGGCTCGCTAGTAATGATCTTGGTGAGTAAATACATGATGTTTTCCATTTTTGGTTTCTGTAGAAGTTCATTTGCTATGCAGTCAACAACAAATTTTAAACAGTGCAGTCAACAAATCTGGAATGAGAAGAGTGTGGCTGGGGCAGGGAATTCCACTAAAGTTGTTCATATTACATGGACAGCCATTGGTTAAGAAGAGTTCTTGGGACATGGTAAATGCTTGAACAAAGAATAACTGTTTTGAGGACAGAACAAAAGGTCTTTGTTATTTTTCTGTAGAATTTAGCATAATGCCTATTACTTAGTAAATCCTAAAAAATAATTGTAGAATTTAATTCCATGATGATAACAGATAAATTATCAGAATTCTATGGGAGCTATTTTCCTGGACTGTTCTCAGTTGTATATTATTTTTCTTCACAGTTCATAAATCTCAGAAATCACTGTGGGCTGCCTTTCTTGTTTCTCACTGACATCCCCACAGCTCCTTTCCATCTGTCTTTTTTCAAAACAGAAGCTCTCAAGTGAACGTCAATTAATACATGTGGAAAAATGATGAAATCAGAAAAATTTGTGAATACAATAGTAATAACTATTTCAGGCAAGAATGATCCATTGGTGCTAACACTAGTGGATTAGGATTCTCATTTCTGCCTAGGATGTAGAAAGTGGCAAAGAAATGTTACCTCTGTCTTAACAAAGAGAAAAAGTTAGATTATCTTCAAAATCCAATTTTTTTTGCAACCATAAGAGAGCTGAGGTTGCAAGGCAAACCACCTGCATTCCAATGACTGGAATACCTCTGAGAAGAGATGAGACTGAAAACTATTTCATCTTTGATAGAACACGAGTGGAAAATACTGCTGTCATCAGGGCAGGTAAGAGGAAATCAGCTACAAGGTTACCAAATTCTTTAAATCAATGGGTGGACTATCTTATCAGTTTAGAACAGAGGTTCCCAACCTTTCTTTGGCCATGCCCCACCTAGCATCTCTAAAATCCTGATTCTCCCAACCCCCATGACATATAATTCTTATAATTCAAAAAGTGAACTCCTATTCATGTGGACCAAGGCTAAAAGGCCATTAACTTGGTCTAAACAAACTTCCAAAGAACATGGCACCCATGAAAGAGAAAAATAAAAGAACGGAAGGACAGTTGAAGTGCTGAGGAAGAAATCACTAAGAAGTTGTTAAAATAATAGTAATAATATGAAGTGATATGAAAAAAAATCTATACTAATAAAAAGGTAATATGCTAATTAGACCAGGAGATCGGACATCTTCCTACCGTCTGACTTCCTTCCAGACAAAGCCAAGGTGGTGGGGGCCAAGGCAGAGGCGATTAGGGGCCATGAGGCCAGCAGGGGAGGGCAGTTGGGGGCCATGAGGCAAAAAAATTCACTGTTAATAACTCATTCTTGAATTGCCCCCTGGAACCACTGGTTTAGAATGACTTTGAGAACTTAGACACAAGTGGAGCTCACCCTAACTCATACATTCTTTTCCATGGGCCTCCAAAGGTGTTCCTGTATAAGACTGGCCACAGGGCTGAAGGCAGCCCACAGACCCCTCAGTGGTGCTAGTGTTCAGATAAGTTGGAGGCCACTAGGGGAATGTGGCAAATTGCCACTCACTTCCCTGGATCCATGTCTGATGTAAAACAAATTCTTAAGCCATTGAGGGCAGCAAACCCGCTCATACCTGGGTCCAGGAAGAGACCTGCTTATGGGAAAGTGATAATGTAAAGGGTATCTATTTCTGAGGGAGGGTAGGAAAACCTCCCATCCCCAGGACCCAGGGAAACACATCCACTCATGGGAAGATAGAATTAAAAGATCTTTGCCTGGGGGGTAGGGGCAGTGGAAGAAAAGTCCTGGACCCAGTTTCTAGAACTGATACAAAGTAGAGGTCAGCTATTACTGGGAGAGGGAGAGGAAACTCTTTCCTGCCCAAGACTTACACAGATAGAAGAAGAACTATGCAGAGAGTGGAGCAAAGATGCTAGAGAGTCACACCTCCGAGGCCAGGCTTACGGGCCCTGCCTAAGACTGAGGCATGAAGTTTATTTGTGATAATTAATCATAGGAAAGACACTCTAATTTTGTGATCTCCTTTTTCTAATCACTTAATTCGCATTATGATATATGGCCAAGTTGTGAGCCCCCATCAGGATTTTCAGAATTCAGTGAACCCACAGAAGTTGCAGCCAGGGTCTGTAACCACACTGACTCATCCTCAACCCTCTTACTTATGATATTCCACTCTACCCTAGCCAACTCCTGCTCTAACAAGCCCTCTGGATATCAAGCAGCATATCTACCGTGATGTCTTTCCTTGTCACTCTGGGCCAGCGGTTCTCAACCTGTGGGTCGCGACCCCTTTGGGGGTCGAACGACCCTTTCACAGGGGTTGCCTAAGACCATCGGAAAACACATATATAATTACATATTGCTTTTGTGATTAATCACTATGCTTTAATTATGTTCAATTTGTAACAATGAAATTGGGGGGTCACCACAACATGGGGAACTGTGTCACACAAAAACTGGGAAATAAGGATAGATATTTATCTTATTGTTTTCATTTTGATGTCCTGGGGATCATTAAATGAACAGGGCTTTCTCTTACATCTGGATTTCATTACTTTCTCCAAACTGAAATGAAATTACTTTGTCCAAATAACTGATGTCACTGACTTACAATATAGGATTATAAACTTCTTATACTGGTTGGTTATTGATGGCCCTGTCCAGAAAACTGACTACAACAGCATGACAACAAGGTATATGGAAACAAGAAGTCTAACCAGATTGACTGGAACAAACAGACTTGGAATAAAAGCAAAGGCTATTGGCTTAGACTTCTGGTTTCCCTTTTCTGTTTTCTGGTATATGGAAACAAGAAGTCTAACCAGATTGATTGGAACAAACAGACTTGGAATAAAAGCAAAGACTACTGGCTCAGACTTCTGGTTTCCCTTTTTCTTTTTCTTTTTTTGCAGGGCGCACATTTCACATTTTATTGCACTTTTTCCACAATCACTGAGTCCTGCTGGGCTGTGCCCAGGGCTCCGGAGGCAGGACCTGGAAGGTGAAGCTGCGCAGCAAGCCATTCCCGGGAGGGGCTGCCCCAGGGACCCCGAGAGGATGACCTGGTGGCCATGGTTGGGAGACCCATCGAGGACTGAACCCCACACCCAGCGCCCACTTACGTGGCCCTCATGACTCCCATCCCCATCTCCACGCCGCCTCCAGGATGTTGACCCCAAACAGGGTGGTTTCCCTTTTTTGACCAACGTTTCACATATTCTGTCTGGGTTTCTCAAGCTGATAATAGATTTCCCCTGAAATGAGTAATTAGTTTCCTGGTCAAATGCATTGGGGAAATGCTGCATTGTGTGATTTATGACACAAATGAACTATTTCGAGGTTTTTAGAAGTCCTACTGAAAAGAAATCTATTTTACTGAAATCACTATTTAAACATCTCTCAGATCACTAATATTTTCTGATCAGTCTGGGAAATGTTTGACTTAGACGATTTTCATAATGCTTCTCAGGCATTCCCTTTTGTTCATCAATTCTGTCCATCAGCATTTGGTTGTAGAGTACTAAAGTAGAGAGAAATGTACTGATATATATTAAATGACTTATAGACTTTGGGGAAGAAATTAAATAACAGATGTTAGGCAAAACTGACTCCTAAAGCTGCAACACAAGAACTGCTTCTCTAAGTGCGCTGCTACTCCCATCAAGATTAGGAATTCACTTGCTAAACTGAGGAGCGGCTGCTGCTCCCCCGATTTCACACCCTCGATACCTCCTGCGATCCACACCAGCCAGACAAATGCCTCACCCTGGCCTTTCTCGCCACTTAACCAGACCTAAATGCATATTTCACGTGCATTTAGTGTGCAACTGATTGGTGAAACATAAACATATCCAGAAGCTCAGCTTCAAGGGAATCTGGAAAATGTGGTTTTCCGCTTCCTGCCTCTACAATAATAGAAGGTAACTAAGATAGATGTTGAAGGGTCAACCCACTCTATCCTACTCACCATGGCTCTTTTATACCAGCCTATATTACATTGCAAGGGAATGAGATTTCTGATGAGGCAATGGGATGAAATTTAAAAAAAAAAAATTTAAATAGAACTAGTTTCATAAACGCAAGAACAACTATGCAGTGCCTCATTTAGTGCCTGTAACAGAATAGGTGCTTTAGAAATGGTGTTGTTTTAATGAATGAGTGAACTTTATAGGATCACCTTGACCAACCTTCTTGTCATCCTGAGGATGAAACTGGGCTCCAAAGAGGTGAAACAATTTGTTAATATTCTCTACATTGGAGCCCAATCAAGGTTTCTTATCTTAAGTTTGTGTTATTTTATTGTTCCATGATTCTGGTATTATAATTCACCATATTAAATGAAATTATTTGCCTTTTTAAAAGGTTAGAAGGGTAAATCAGTGTGTAATCAAAAGAAATAAAATAAAATCAACACAAGTGAGCTGTTAAAATATGTAGAGTACTGTAGGCAACATAAATAAAAATGTAAAATGCTGCCTTTCTAGAAATATCAACAAAATGAAGTTCCAATGTTGGGACTTTCAGCATACTCTCAGACACAGAGTTTCAAGGCAAATTGTACATGTAATTCCTATAGCCACTTTTATTTGCATACCCCTAACTTGAACGC
>NW_006287917.1:1098202-1101483 GCF_000327345.1 Myotis davidii | reverse complement strand
TAAGATAACCAGTGGGAAATGAGCTTACATTGCTTCCTTTCTCATTTTAATACTTTGTAAATATTTTGCCATTGTCAAAATTACCAGTGTTATCATACTTAACACTATTCTCTATTGGTTCTGCTAGATTACATAGGGAAGGTCCTTAAATTCATCTATATTCAGTCTTACTGTACCATGAAGAGTTTTCTTGGAGAGTCCAATTCCATCCATTTAAGGAAACTTTTGTTAACACCTACTAGTCTTCTTGGGCTGCCATTTAAAAAATACTATAGACTGAAAAACAGAAATTTATTTCTCATGATTCTGGAGGCTGGGAAGTCCAAGATCAAGGTGTTGGCAAAGTAGCTTTAATTCCTGGAACTCTTCTCTTAGTTTGTAGGTCACTGCCATCTTACTGTGTGCTCACATGATCTCTTCATTGTGGTGTGTGTGTGTGTGTGTGAAAGAGAGAGAGAGAGAGAGAGAGAGAGAGAGAGAGAGGGAGAGAAGAGAGAGATCTCCCTCTTCTTATAAGGGCAAATTCTACATGAGGGTTTCACTATCATGACCTCATCTAACCCTAATTACCTCCCAAAGGTCTGTCCCCAGAGGCCTATCTCCAAATTCCATAACATTGGTGGTTAGGGCTTCAGCATGTGAACACTAGGATAATTCAGTCCATAGCAGCAATAAAGGAAAACAAAATAAAATAACATAATTCTCATTAATGGGACAGCACTACAGGGCTGGCTTCAGAATGCCTAAACAGGAGTACACTAGATAAGCTCGATGACTAAAATAGTACATGCAATGCTATTTCTTAATGGTAGCTCTAAGATTTATAATACCTATCTTTATCACAATCAGCATTTAAATAATATTTTTGTACTTAACATACAAGAACCTTACAACAGTATACTACTAAATACTTTCTCTGTTTTTTTATGTTACTATTAAAAATGTTTATCATAATCCATATGACTACCTCTAAAGAAAATGAAACAAAAGTTATAGTTAATGAACTAATAGTAGAGATAAAATGAAAACTTAAAAATTGCCTGATTATTCTGAGATAAGAAGAAAGGAGGGAAAAAAGGAAAACAAAAACAGGTAGTCAAGTAGGAAACAAATAGAAAGTTGGCCAATTTAAATCTAACATATTGATAATTATATTAATTATTAATGTTCTGAACATCTCAATTAAAGGACACTGAGTCAGAGATTTTCAGATTTGATTTAAAAAGAGAAGCAATTGCATGCCATCTATAAGAACCAAACTTTAAATATAAAGATAGACTTAGAATAAATGTACATGGATGAAAAAATATATACCATGAAAACATTAATCAAGAGAAAGATGGAGTGGCTATATTACTATCAGAATGAGAAATAGTAATAATAATAGGAAAATATCATAATGAAAAATGGGTCTATTCATGAAGAGGACATAATGATCCACTTATGCAACTACTTCATCTATTAATCATGTTCCATGAGAATTTGCCAATAACCAAAAATGTGTTTCTCTGTCTCTTTCTTAAACTGTGAAATGACTGACATATTTTTCAAACTCATAGAATGTTGATTGATTTATCTATATTGGTCCATCTCTCACACTCATTTCATATTAGAAGCATACTAGTAAATTTACACTACTTTTGTAGATAAAACTTACACAGACTGGCCATTTACCATTCACCAGAAAGTACATATTGTATTATCACTAGTACCTACCAGCTTGTCATCTTTTGGTGTGGGGAGTTGGAAATCCATTATTTGAAAGTGATGAAAGGATACATCTTATCATCTGAATGTTTTAATGTCCATGAAATACTATATTAACCATAACAAAGATATGATCTTACATTGCTTAATTCATCAAACCTAAGAATCTGGAAAGATGTGTTCACACCAATTTTACAAACAAAGCAACTGTAAAAACTGACACGAATTGCCCAACATATTACTAACAAGTGGTGGATCCAGTTCTCACTACCTTGATTATCTGGCTTTGACTCTTGTATACCTTGTCCCACGGCAGGCTAATTCTTAAATATTTCCAACAAGAAGGAATTAAAATGTACAAAAACAAAATCATTAATGTCCATTAGATGAGGTGTGGAAGAAGGAGTGAATGATGTCATGTTTCAGAAACTGCTTACTCACACCTATTTAAGAAGGCATAGAGATTGTTACTTCTAACAAATACATGTAAGCTCATTTGCTGTGCCTTGCATTGGAGGCGAAGCAGCAAAAGAGCTTCACATAGAAATTCACATGCTGAAGTTCACCCTGGTCCCATCTAAGGGCATTTGAGATAACCAGTAGGAATAAGCTTTGCACCTCAAACATCACCTCCTATACAAACCCTTTTCTAAAACCTGTAGACTGGCCTGTTGGCCCTTTCTCTGTGCTCCATAGTAGTCTCTCTGTGTCATCTTTATGCTTGTACTGACAGTGTTGCATTGTTTTCTTTCTGTCTGTCTTCCTTTCTCTCTCTGAAAAAAGTATGAGCTTCTTCCTTACAGTTGGACTACTTATTTTTCACGGTGAACATAAAGAAGGCACATGAACCAAACTGATTTGGCTCAGTGGATAGAGCATCAGCTTGTGGACTGAAGGGTCCCAGGTTTGATTCCGGTCAGAGGCGTGTACCTTGGTTGCGGGCACATCCCCAGTAGGAGGTGTACAGGAGGCAGCTGGTAGATGTTTCTCTCTCATCGATGTTTCTGACTCTCTATCCCTCTCCCTTCCTCTCTGTAAAAAATCAATAAAATATAGAAAAATAATAAAAGAAAAAGAAGGCACATGATAAATATTTGTTGATGTGATATGAGAAGCTACATATGTATATATCACTGTACTTCACCTGATTAGTGGTAAAAAAGAAAAAAGCTATAGCTCTAATGTTTGTTATGATTTAGCTCGTACATTGATTTCATTTCTAAAATGTCAGGTTTGTATTAGAAAGAATGAGTTATTTTTCCATTTAGCCTTTGTATGAAAGAATGTGCCTATTAACTATATAAAAATATTATGAGATGATATGTATGACTAGATACAATATTAAATTAGACTGACAGTTGGAGCAATCTGTGTTGTGCTGAAGAGGGCTTATATTTCTAAAAGAATCCTTGAGTATTTCCAGAATTTGCCTTGATTATAGTAAAGACCAAAGGAAGTTATTAAGATAAGCAAAATGGTGTTTTACAAGCTTTCCCACCATTTTAAAGGCAGAAAAGACTTTTAATGGGATGCTGCATGGAGACCACACACAGAAAACACATTTAGAGTTCTGT
>NW_006287917.1:1081278-1098167 GCF_000327345.1 Myotis davidii | reverse complement strand
GCTGTAGGAAACTGCAGGGCCCTGCGAGGGCAGATTGAAAACACCCGTGTACTAGAACAAATCATTAACAGGACATAAGGGGACCTGCCTAAATAAGTCTCTTAGCCAGGAGACTCACGATCATAGTTTTTAAAACATTCTTCAGGTGATTCCAGCACTTAACCAGGCTTAGGAATCACTAGACTATGAACTCTCAGGATCTCTTTGAAATTTATGACTTTATTATTTCCCTCCCAAATTTATGTCTTCCTTTTTTCTTCCTCATCCACTTCATTTTTACTCTTATCCTCCCCACTTCACTTCTCTTCTCTTTTCTTCCCTTTCTTTTCTTTCCTAAATCATTCAGCCCAAAAACCATTCAGTGGGGCCAATTGTGGCACATAGCCGGGAGTCAGAGGGGTAAGGAGGGCATCTTTATAAGAAGGTATTGCAGCAATCATATTGGAACCCAAGTATGTGTGGGGAGTGGGGGGGAGGTGGCCCCCCACAGGGTGCTGTAGCCAGAGCAAGGTGAAGAGGGAGTTGGAATCAACAGTTCTGAGATCAAAGCTAGTCCTGCGGACGAAAGGAGCCACATGCTAGCCTGACAAGCACAGGGGAGGCCTGTGTGGCAGTCTTGCAAACTCAGAGACCTAAAATAACCACAAAAGATGGTCTGAAAATTAAATACGTAACTACAAACAGGTTATAGTGGGTAGTCATGTCCTAAGCCAATATCTTCACTGACAAGGTCAACCTTTACTTTAACTGAGCCTATCTGTCTTTTTGCATCTATGATAACATACCCTTGAAATGTCTGGGAAACTTGTAACTTCCCTTTTTCTGGAGCCCCTGGGGCACAACCAAATGTACTGGGCACCAGGGCAGATACCACAAATTCCTTCATTATCATGTTAATTGTTCCTGCATCCACCTATGTGTCCATCATTTTACTTTTTATCCAATCCCAGGGGTTTCCCTGTTTTGCTTTATCCCTCCTCCTTAATCTATCACCAATGAATTTCATGTAACCCACCTATGTCCCTCCTTTGATTGCAAATGTATAAATACAAATGTAACCCCACCATTCTCTGGAGCATTATCTCAATTTGTTGAGGTTCTGCTTCCCGGCATATGTCGACAGTTTGGCTCAAATAAACTCACAAAAATTCTTTACAGGTTTTGTTATGCCCAGATTTCAAGATCCCCCAAAGACCACCACCAGGGAGCCAGCCGAGTCTGATACAAAAGCAAAGAGTCTTTATTCAAACTAGTTTGGACCCCCGTCAGCCACACTCACCGACGCAACGGCAATTGGCTGAGAGAGCTCAAGAGCCCCGTGGGAAGAGGGGTTTTATAGGGGGGTGGAGTAAGGGGAGGAGAGGGGACTATGGGCCCCGCCGATTGGCCAGGTGCAAGTCGGTGTCTCGTTACACAGGATGTGGTCATATCTATGGTGCGCATGTCCCTTGATTGTCATTGGTTAGTTTAAAGAAATCCTGGGTGTGGCTAGCAGAGGCTTGGGCTTCTGGGGAGAAGCCTTGCCAAGCACATGGCTCTGCCCAAAAATGGAGGATTCAGGGTAAGATGGAGAGCATAGTCCTCGCCCTTTCAGTTTCAATGGTTTTTTTTACGTTAACAGTCCCCCAGTCCACCCCTCCTTGCCAATAGGTTGCCTATTGCCTACCCTATACAATGCAGCCCAGGGTATGTGGTCTGGGTGGAGTGAGGAGGGGAGTAAAGTGAGAAGGGTGTGAACGCGGGGAGTGAAAGTAGCTCAGGGAAGTGTGTGAGAACTCAAGTAGGGACAGGAGGGCATCTGCCAGAGGGGGGCGGGGTAAGAGACCAACCAAAGGACTTGTATGCATGCACATAAGCATAACCAATGGACCCAAGATACTGGGGGTGGGGATGGGGTGAGGGCATATGTGGGGGGGGGGGGGAGGGAAGGCTGGGGGAAGGTTAATTGGAAAAAAGATGAGACATATGTACTACTATTTATAATACTTTAAACAATAAAAAAATGATTGTAATGGATGGAAACCCATTTAATTAAATAGGACTTGTGGGAAAGCGCCTATTATCTTCACTAGCAGAGAGGTGTGGACAAGGAGCCCGGATTGCTGGTGACCCTTGAGCCCTGGCAAAGGTCAGAGCTATGCACCCACTGTTTAGTCAAGACAATGGTAGCTGAAGCACCTTCCCCACCAGATAGTCATGTAAATCCTCACTGATAAGATTGTCTGTTACTGGAAATTGCCTAAGGGCTATAGGTGTATCCCAGACTGAATAAAAGGATGGCAAGCCCTGAGCCCTCTTGGGATGGGCTCTCGCCTGGCCCCCCAATTTCCAACTTATTATTTCTTGTGTCGTCTCTGTCATTTGCACATGGCCCCTTCTCCAGAGCCCGAACCCTGAACCACGCAGGACGTGGGTTTTCACAAGGACTTTATGAGTCTATATACATATAGACATACATGCATGCATAAACTGAAAGTTTTATGAGGCATATTAAGATATATATAAGATGTCTCCTCCCAAAATATTTACTACTTACACAGGGAAAAAAGTATAACTTCATAGTAGAGAAGCGTGGCAAATACTACCCTAATCAAGCAATTAAAGAACACATCACCAGTAATGGTACAAATCAAAATTATGTGCCACTTGGTAGGAGTCACTCAGCATCACTGCTCTAATGTTCCTGCCTGCCTGCAATAAACAAATTACTTGAATCTAATTATGAGGAAATGATGAACCCAAGTTGATGAAAGTGCCACAGAATGATTGGCCTGCAATTGTCAAAATTATCAAGCTCCTTAAAGTCACAGGAAAACTAGGAAGGTTGAAGAAGAGCAGCATGAAAACTGCATCAAAAACATAATTCTGAGCTGAGTAATTTTGATAGTAAAGACAGTATTGGAATAATTTATGAAACTATAATGGGATCTTATGATTCTTTGATAATATTTAAATATTTAATATTCTGATTTAATGGTTTTGTTATGATTACATAGAATGTTATTTTTTAAGGAAGTACACACAAAAGTATTCAGAGGTATTAGAGCATCTTGTTAAAAAACTTACTTTCAAAACATCAGCGCAAAAATTATTCCTATTATGCTTACAACTCTTGTAATTTGAGATCATTTCAAAACAAAAACACATAATTAAAACTATATATTTCTAGACTGTAAGTCCCTTGCAATGACAGAGAATGCTTTATCTTCTTTTAATTTCTTCTGAGCATCTAGTTCTGCTTCAATCAGTACTTTTTAAAATGTTGTTAATCAAACAAATTTAGAGCAATATATACGAATCAATGATAACTAAAGTGACTGCCATCAGCACTTCAGAGAACTCCATGAGTGATATTGATTGTGTTCACTAGAATCTATATACTAAAGCAATAATCAATGTTAAATTTTTAAGGGCTGAAACAAAAATGGTTGTTGGTAAATCCTAAAATCAAGAACTAAATTAAACATGACCTTCCATTTGATTTTTTCCATTATTTAAGATTTTACTGCATATAAATACTTCAAAGAGGAGCTTTAATGTTATAGATTTTTGATAAGATATAAATTTTTAAAATACAGCCTGCATTCTGGGGATGTAATATATAGCATGGTGAGGATGCAAAATTTGCAGATATTTTCAGCAGAGATAATTATATTCCTTTCCCAACATCCATTCTCACTTTCTTCGTTGGTGACAGAACTCTGCTTTTTGAGCTGGGCACATTGGCACCTAGAATGAAAGACTGCATTGCACACCCTCCTTTATATTTAGGCTTAGTGACCAAATTTGTGGCTAAGAGCTATCAGTGGCCATTGTCCAGAACTTCATAAAAGCTGTTAAAGGGAAGCTGACTCACCTAAATGGACATTGAAGTAATCTCAAGGATGGGAGTTGTGAAGAGATGCCAGTTAGGGAGAAGTTACGAGCTAGGTCTTTGGTGCCCTCTTAGAGCTGCTGTACCAACTCTAGACCATCTGACACTTGAGTTTTTTTTTACAAGAGAACATAAATTTCTATCTTACTTAGATTTTAGAATTTTTCAGTTATAGGCATCCAATATAATAAAAGACTAATATGCAAATTGTCCCCTTAAACAGTTCAACCACTTGCTATGACGTGCGCTGACCACCAGGGGGGCAGCGCAGAACTTGGCTGGCGTCAGTGATGCGGTGCTGGCAGTGGGTGGCAGTGGAGGTACTGTCAGCCCCGATGGGCCCGGACAAGAGCAGGACCGCGGCGGGGTGGTGGAGCTGGTGAGTGGGTGGCACCAAGCCAAGGTGGGTGCAAGAGGGGCCCAATTGCCCTGCTGATTGCCCTGCAGATGGCGATCAGCGGTGGCAGTGGGGGGCAGGGCTGGTGCCTGGCTACCAGGCACTGAGGGAGCTGGGCAGGGGCCCAATGATTCAGGCAGAGGGGGGTGCGCAGGGGGTCAGTGGCCCAGGTGCTGCCCAGGGCCCAGAGGTCAGCTGGGACCTGCCCTTCCCCGACAGACACTTGCGCTTCAATGACCAGCCAAGCCTAGGGACCACATGAATTTCATACACTGGGCCTCTAGTCTGAATATAATCCTAAGAAATACTCTACATGTTAACAGAATTTGTCAAAACTGATCCAAGCATCTTTAAAAGCATGGCTCAAACGCCAACTCCATTGTTTACTAGTTTTATAGCCTTGTGACAGTTATTTAATGTCATTCAGCCTGAGATTCCTCATTTGTGAAATGGGAATAATAATGATGTCTACCTCAGAGTGGTTTGGTGAGAATTAAATTAGATAACATTACAAAGCTCTTAGCAGAGGGCCTGAAACATAATAAGGATGTAATAAATGCTAATTGATCAATGACAGTTTTCCTTTTTATGCACATCATTTTCTTTCCCTGTTTTGTAAAATATAGGATTGCTAATGCTTTGCCAAGTTCTTCCCATGGATTTTATTTCTTCTTAAAAATTGTCACTGTACTTAGATATTTCATGATTTAAACATTTTTTGCATCAATTTTGATCAAGTTACTGATGGTTTACTGTTCTATAATTATTTTTTCTATCTAAAATCTGAATCGTCGCCCTAGCCTACTTGGCTCAGTGGATAGAGCATCAGCCTGCGGACTGAGGGGTCCCAGGTTCGATTCCGGCCAGGGGCACATGCCTGGGTTGCGGGCTTGATCCCCAGTAGGGGGCGTGCAGGAGGCAGCTGATGAATGATTCTCTCTCATCATTGATGTTTCCATCTCTCTCTCTCCTTCTCCCTTCCTCTCTGAAATCAATACAGAAATATATTTAAAATAAAATAAAATAAAATCTGAATCGTCAACATTCACACTAATTTTATTTTTGAATTGAATTTATTGGGGTGACATTAATAAAACTGTATAGGTTTCAGGTGTACACGTCTATAATACACCATCCGTATATTGTATTGTATTGTGTGTTCATCAAACCCAAATCCATATTCCTTCCATCTCCATTTACCCCTCCTTTACCCTCTTCTGCTTCCCCCCAGCCCCCTGTCCCTCTGATAATCACCACAATGTACCTCATTTTTAAACCATTTGTCTTGGGAAACAAGTGTTGTTGAGCTGGAGCCCTTTATATTAAGCAAGGTCAGAGCAGGGATGTGTTTTGTATCTCCTGTTCTTAGTCCAGTACTGGCAGGATATACAATAAATGTTTAGTTGATTTTTAAAAACACAAATACATTGAACTACAGTTATGAGGCAGGGCTCTTTTAGAAATTTGTTCAAGATATTAGGCTAAGTCGTTTATGATTCTTTTAAATAAAATGGGATAGAAATCTCAGGATAAGAAAAAACAATTTAGAGAATTTTTCTTTTGTTAATTATTAATTCAAGAAAATGCTTCTCAGTGTTCAAAATGTCATGTATATGGCTTTCTGTTCTCTGCTGAAGGTAGGTTTATTTTGCATGCTTGAGTTATCTAGATATTTGAACTAGCACATATCCTTTGGAAAAGAAAGCAGAAACTAAAAGTTTGCCCAAAGTCAAAGTCCATAGATAAGACTGCAGAATGCTTCAAATAAAGTATTTAGATCGCTTTTAATCACCTCCCCAAAGGCAGAAATGTTGATGTTCAAACCAAACTTTCTTAGAACATTCATGATGATAAACAGCATGTACTTCCACATTCTCTAAGGCAGCAGTTCTCAACTTGTGGGTCACGACCCCTTTGGGGATCCAATAACCCTTTCACAGGGGTTGCCTAAGACCATCGGAAAACACATATATAATTACATATTGCTTTGTGATTAATCACTGTGCTTTAATTATGTTCAATTGGTAACAATGAAAATACATCCTGCATATCAGGTATTTACATTACGATTCATAACAGTAGCAAAATTACAGTTATGAAGTAGCAACGAAAATAATTTTATGGTTGGGGGTCACCACAACATGAGGAACTGTATTAAAGGGTTGTGGCATTAGGAAGGTTGAGAACCACTGCTCTAAAGGTATCATTCAACAGGAACTTAAGACAAATTTTGAACAAGAACATTTCTCCATGGAATTTTGGAAGCATATCAAGATTATACATATACTAGAGGCCTGCTGCATGAATTCATGCACCAGTGGGCTTCCTTGGCCTGGCCTGTGGAAGCAGGCTGAAACTGGCTCTCTGACATGCCCCAAGGGGTCCCAGATTTTAAGAGGGCACAGGCCAGGCCAAAGAACCCCACCAGTGCACCACTGGGGCCAGGGAGGGACTGCAGGAGGACTCCAGGGCATGCCCGGCCCATCTCACTCAGTCCCGATCAACCAGACCGCAGGAGCAAGCTAACCTACTGGTTGGAGCGTCTGCCCCCTGGTGGTCAGTGCACATCATAGCGAGCAGTTGAGTGGCTTTAGCATATCATTAGCATATTACACTATGATTGGTTGAACAGCTGACTGGAAAATTAGCATATTAGTCTTTTAATATATAGGATTATAATTATCCTATATAATAAGGAGCTAATATGCAAGTGGTCATCACGTCCTTGTGCCCTCGTGCTGGGGCCAGGGGAACTGAGGCTGGGCCAAGGGACCTGTGGCTGGGTGGGGGGGCCCCGAGGCTGTGCCCCCAACCCTAGCACTGGGGCCGGGGGACCTAAGGCTGTACCCCACAGCCCAGCACTGGGGTTAGGGGACCTGAGGCTGGGCCCCTGCCATGCAGGGCCTGACAGTGGTGGGGCCGGCCGGGTCTGGGTCTCACGTGATTTTGAGGGACACACGAGTGTGTGAGGACTTAACTTTGTGTCCCGGGCATACCCCAGACTCTGACAGGAGGAAGATTTTTATATACATTTTACTAATTTTCTTTCATCTCTGACACTTCTATTATAGAGAAAGGGCAAATAGCAATATTAAAATATTTCCTCTAATTAATTCCCTTTTAATGTGAACAAATTTTGTGCACTGGGCCACTAGTAAATATATAACTTTATGTGAGATGTTGAGGATGGGGGTGGCATTCAGGCCCCCAAATTGGAATATGACAGGTGTCTATTGTGTCCATTACATTGTAAACCTCTAACTGCTTCCCTTTGCTGTTTCCTGAGAGAAACACAGTCTCTCAATTATTTTTCAGGTCAGGAAAATATATGATTTATTAAGTAACCCTAAATTCCTGTATGCAGGTGTTCAAACTCATAACACTAGAGTAACAACTTTACAATAGTGTTATATGTTTCCACAAGACTCCCAAATCTCCCATAAGGACTGAGTTCACTTTTTACAATGGTAGGTACAATGTTTAAGGTTTCTCAAGTAAGTTCAATTACTTCATAACACTGGGAAGAGGCTACAGAGAGACAGCAAGATATACACATAAACACACATATACAAAAATGGAGTGAGATTTAAAACTGTCAAATTTTAGCAATTTTCTATTGCCAACTCTTCAGATAACTTCCTATTCACTCTATTGGTGAGGAAGGGATCTCTCACCCTAACTAATAGATTTTCAAACATCGGACACCCAACACCGAACAGATGAAATTAATAGCAGATTATTGGCCACATACTCTCACAGCCCAGGAGAGGACATTACTTGCCATGGAAGGCCACTTTCTACTTAGGAGGTAAGTGGCCAAGCAGGAGCTGTGGGAGGCAGGCTTTATAGTAATGTGAGGATGAGGCATCCCTTGGTTCCTAGAGGAGAATAATTCCACAGGCTGGCAGAGAACTGAAGCAGTAGGCTGAGGTAAAGTGCAGCTGGCCCAGCAGATAAGGGAACTAGCTCGGGATAGGGGGTGGAGAGCATTTCCTGCAAGGCAGGAGGCATATCTGGTGAGAGAAGAGGAACTCACCATTAGGCCTTTGGGAACCTTTGGGACCAATCCTCTGACCAATGCCAACAAAGCAAATGAAATTTTAAGGATTATAATATGTCAACCTAACTTCAACTGGCATTCAACTGGAGGGTGGGGGCTGGGGGGGAGGAGTGGAGAATGGTGATATGTTCTATTGGTGCAGAAAATTTGGTTGTGTTGTATTCATATCTTCAATATGGAGACTTCCCAAGGTTCATTTTCAGTATATGTGATTTTTTGATTATGTGATTATGTGCTGAGATAGACGCTGCTAGTCATCTACCCAGCATTGGTTCTTTCCTTCTCTGCTAACATCGCCTCAATTTTACTCAGGTCAACAATATACTCAGTTAAAACATGTTGATGTCACATTATATTTCTGGTGGTCATGTGACATAGCTTTCACTAAGAGGAAGCCACTGGGTCTTTAAAAAATCAATGATTCCTTGAAAAAAATATAAGACTCGACTGCTATATAACTTTTGTTCTTCGCATCTTTGTCTGTTTTCTTTTTTTGCTCCCTCAGATGAATATGTGATGTCTAGAAGTAGAGAATAATAACCATGAGAATGATGCAATTTATACATACATGTGAAAAATTACAGGAGTTAGGGTAGCATAATGAATTTAAATTTTGACTTCCACTCATAGCAGGATAACCATGAAAACATTGCATAAACTTAAGAAGTCTCAATTTTCTTAATACTTACTTTTCAAAGTTTCTGTGTAGATTTTACCTGAAAACACTGATTCACAAAAATATTTGTTTTAAGCCCTTAGGACATAATAATATGAAAAAAAATGAATATAGGACATGTCCCTAAAAAATTTCTAGTGAGGGATGCCAGTATTGTAAAAAAAAAAAAAAAAAGGAAGAAAATAAACAAGCAATGTCCTGCGCTACACATTATTATTAAGTACAAAGTGTGATTGACAACACAGGAGGACACATGTTATGAGACAGAATGAGATGGTCAATAAAACTGTACTTCTTTCCTTCATCATTAAACTGTTCAAAATAGTTACATGTGTCTCTGCTCTTCCCACTCACCTCCCAATCCTCTTTTCTCATCTCTACATCATCACTGTCTGGAAACAGCTCTTATTAAAGTCAACATGTTTCTATAAATAATATATGCACATTTTTTGGCACTTTACTTAATTGTCTTTTCAACATCATTTGACCCAATTAGATTCTCCCTCTGTCTTGAAAGACACCCTTGTCTTCTGTGACATATTCTTTTAGTTTTCCTCTTTACTTCTGTGTCTACCTTGCCAACTCATCCTTTTATCACTTTCTATTATATGTTAAAATCCCTCAGTGGCTGGACACAAGGTCACTTTCCCTTTCTGTCTATATTCTTTATGATATTATCCATAACCACAGAATCAATTAGCATATTCTAAATTTAGATGCCTAGTCCAGATCTCCCCTTTACATTACAGAGTCAAATCCTGGCATATCTGTGCTACTGCATGACAAAATGTAGTCAAAATCTGACATTGTTTTCAACGTTGCAGCATACAAACCTTTTTTGTTTGTTTGTTTGTCTGAGGAAATTCAGAGACATGGCCCTCATTCCACAATAGACATTTACATCCTGCTTTCTCACATTTGCTATTAGTTAGATCATGTGAATGAGGCCATCCATCAATCTGATGTACCTGACACAGACTTTGAATGGAGAACTGGTGACACAATGAATTGAATTTTGTGACACATTTCCTCCAGCCACGGTGTCAGGGGAAAGATGATTAAAACCTTGGCCTAGCAGCTGTGGCAGAGTCAGTGACAGGACTCAGAGCTCAGTGCTTATAGGGTAGGGGGTGCAAGGTACCCCGTCTACAGCTTGTTTCTCATTGGACCAGTTCTATGGCATAATTTTGGCATTTATTTCTAATCTATATTCATGAACATGGCTCTGTATCAGAGTGGTTCTTCTTACAGCCTAGTCCTCTTTTAGTTATTCCAATGCTTACACACTTATTAAATTTTAGTGTTTCTTCCTGGAATACTCTCCTAACTCCTCCCATTTCCCATTTGACTAACTCCCAGTTTTAGATACCCATTTAAATACTATTTCTTTAATTTTTTTCTAAGCCCCCAAGCTAAATTAGATTTACTGATATTCTCTCTCATATTACATGATTTCTTTCTAGCATAGGTTTGATTGTAATACTAGAGGCGTGGTTGATGAAATTACATCCCTCTCACAATCCAGGACTGCTGGCTCCCAACTGCTCACCTGCCTACCTGCCTGATTGCCCCTAACCATTTCTGCCCCCGAGCCTGATACCCTCTAACCACTCCCCTGCCAGCCTGATCGATGCCTAACTGCTCCCCTGCCAGCCCGGTCACCCCCAACTTCCCTGCCCTGCAGGCTTGGTCCACCCCAACTGCCAACCCTCCCCTGCTGGTCTGGTCACCCCTAATTATCCTCCCCTGCAGGCCTGGTCCCCTCCAAGTGCCCTCACTTGCTGGCCCAGTCCGCCCCAACTGCCCTCCCCTGCTGACCCCCCTGCCAGCCTGATCGATGCCTAACTGCTCTGGTCCCCCCCAACTGCCCTCCCCTGCTGGCCTGGTCACCCCCAACTGCCCTCCTCTGCCGGCCATCTTGTGGTGGCCATCTTGTGACCACATGGGGGTGGCTATTTTGTGTGAGGGTGTGAAGGTCAATTTGCATATTACCTCTTTATTATATAGGATATTACTATTTAGGTATTTAAGTAATTACTTAATTACTGTCTCTCCTACTAAAGTATTATGGCAATAGAAACCATATCTGTTTTGCATCCCGTAGGAAGTGCCTACGTCATAGTAAGTCAGTGCACACTCTTAAATAGGTTTGGATGGATGTATGAATGGGAATGACTGAGTAACTAAAAAGGCAGCTGAGCTGAGAGCCTTAAAGCATGGGACATGATAAAGAATAGTGAGGGTAGATTTATCTGATATCTTTCCTCAAGATAACTGGTTACAGAATTTTTCCTATGGATGCATGTGTCTGGTAAATAATGAAGGGGATGAGGGAGGAGGGTAGCAAGCCAGCCAATAGGTATAATCTATAAAGTAACTCATACTGTGCCTCTCATATGGTAGGGCTTGACATATATCACTAGTAGCCCTGCGCACGAATCCATGTGCCAGTAGGTCGCTGCTGCCCTCCTGTAGCTCCCCCCGCCTCCCCTCATAGCTTGTTGCCCTGTCCTCTCCTGTAGCTCTCTGCCTCCTGCTTGCTTGCTGCCCTGCCCCCTCTTATAGTTCTCTGCTGCCCGCTTGTAGCCAGTAGGTCGCTGACACCCTCCTGTAGTTTTCTGCCCACTGCCCCACCCTCCCGTAGCTCCCCTTGCCCCGCTCCCCACTCCCTCCCTTATAGCTTGCTTCCCTGCCCCCTCCTGTAGCTCTCCACAGCCCACCTCGCTGGCCCACCCTCCTGCTGATCCGTGAAGTGGTCATGATGCGCTTGGTCATTATGCCTCAGGGCATAACTGCTAATTAGCATATTCTTCTCTTATTATATAGGATGGTTGTTACTGAAGGAATGAATGGTCATTTTTTCTTTTATCAGTCCTTTCACACATTGCCACATTTTCTCATGTGTTATTGGTGTCTGTGCACTTGTCTTCTCCTCATCATTAGATTTGCAATTATGAGATGTTCTTTTTTAAGCCAGCACACACGGGTGCATGCATGTGTGTATGTGTGTGTGTGTGTGTGTGTGTGTGTGTGAGAGAGAGAGAGAGAGAGAGAGAGAGAATGAATTCTTACTAGTACAGAGCATAGTTTCTCATGGCATAGATCCCATAAATGTATGCTGAGGGTCTCATAAAAAAAGTAGTTGGTGAAAATGTGGTAAGTACAAGAAACACAGAAGCTTTTAACAAGAAAGAATCCTGCATAAGCAAGCACAAAATATATCCCAATAAATATAAAACTACTATATGAACTGCAGTGAGTACTTTCAGACACATTTTGCCCTATATATCTAATTGCTTACTATCAGAATCTATTTTAATTTAAAATATTTTTGATACTCTCATATTTTAACTACAGAGGTCCCATGAGTAGGCAGGTAATCCTTAAACCTGAAAAGGCCCTGTCTCTTTCAATCTTTATATAATCAGAAGCAACCTAGATTCCACGTCAGTTTAATGCTCTTCAGAATAAAATGGCAATGATAGAAATATTTTCAAATAGGGCCATAGCTTGAACTCTTTAAAAAAGAAATCACTTCAGGGCTTCAAAAAATTGAGGGCATGAAATATTTTTAGTTGTCTTTATTTTTATTTTAGCCTCAGTTCTTAATTCCACATACTAACTTGGTAACTTAGTTTCTTAGAAACACATAGGAACAGCAACTTTAAAGCTGTAAATCAACTTCCTGAAAAGTGATTTTAGAAGCAAGATCTTCATATTAATACAAAGGTGAACATTACATATAATGAAAGAGTTTCTGTCAGTGGCATGTGATGGGAAAAAAAAATCTGTGTATATGAAATACAAAAATGATGTTAAAGACCAGTCCATTTGCTGTATATCTCCAATTTTTGAATCTTCTGTTACGTTTCTCTCCAGTTGATATACATATTGGTCACATACTGAAGCCTCTCTTTCGTTGCTTAAACCAGATGCCCTTGAGGTTTTCCTGCAGTATCTAGGAAAGAGGAGCCATTAGTGCAGTGGTTCTCAATCTTCTGGCCCTTTAAATACAGTTCCTCATGTTGTGACCCAACCGTAAAATTATTTTCGTTGCTACTTCATAACTGTAATGTTGCTACTGTTATGAATCGTAATGTAAATATCTGATATGCAGGATGGTCTTAGGCGACCCCTGTGAAAGGGTCGTTTGACCAACAAAGGGGTCGCGACCCACAGGTTGAGAACTGCTGCATTAGAGGCTTGCGCTCAGCTCTATCAAGCAATAAAAATAGTGGAAAATGGCGAACAAGTTTAATCGCTCTCAAAAGGGAATTATTCTGCCTCATATCCTCAGGGAAGAAAAGCAGAGAAAGGCGGAGTTGTGAACTGTATTCTTAATGGTAACTAGAGAACACACACACAAAAATTAAACTTCAATGTTCGACTTTATTCTAATCCTTTCCATTTGTGTAAAATGCTACAGTTCATATAGTATTATCGTGTTTACTGAGATATATTTTGTGCCAGCTTATGTAGGATTCTTTCTTGTTAAAAGTTTGTGTGTTTCTTGTACTTAACACATTAGCTTAAATTATTTCACCACCTACTTACTGAATCTAGGCCATGAGTAAATGTGCTCAGTACTAACAAAGATTCATTCACACACACATACACATACACACACACACATGTGCATGCACACACACATGTATATATGTGCTTGCTTAAAAAAGAACATCTGCTCATAATCCCAAATCCAATGACAAGGAGAGAACAAGTGTACAGACACCAATAACACATGGGAAAATGTGGTAATGTGTGAAAGACTGATAAAATAAAAATGCCAAAGTAGTTCTAATCAGAATGGAAATTATCATTAGGATTTTTAAGGATCTATTATACCCTAGATACTCTGTACTTTATATACTAGGTTGAACATTTACCATTATTCAGTAAGATAACTATCACTTCCATATTGCAGATGAAAAAAAAAATCCTCAAAGTTCTTGAGTTCCCAATCCAAGATCGAAGTAAGTAAATGGAGGATATAGAATCTAAAAGCATGTCAGGGGCCCGGGTATTTGGTTACAGAAAAGCTCAGAGAAAGTGTCATTTGAATTCAACTGAGCTTTGAAGAATAAATAGGATTTTAAATAAGCAAAGAAAAGAGCCAGGGTAACCAATTACCTGAGCACCAGTGTAAATCAGATGATAGAGAGCTGGGACAGACGTCTGGAGAGGAAGCCAACACAACCACAATGGGGAATTCTCAGCTCAGAGCTGAGAGTTGATGGAAGAACATGAAGTCTAATGTCCAACTAAGAATGATAACAGGAATGAGGTGAAAAAGGAGGCTGGGCACTAAGTACTAAGTATATTAAGGAGGTAGAGGTATGAACCAGCTTTCAGGAGGAGAAATAAAAAATGAGGGTATATACTACATTATTTTACTGTATAAACTAAACTTGAAAATTCGCATGTCTCTGTTTTTGATCCTATACTGAAACATACTGTGGTATCTGACTTTTGCCTTCTGTGTTAGAGACTGAAAGTGGTCACCAGTATCTTTATTATCCTCATCTTCCAGGACAGGTTATTTCTTTATCCTTTTCTCAGCCATTGGATAAAACCAGTAACTAAGTTCTGGCCAGTGAAGTGTGAGTAGAAGTGATAAGTAGCACTTCTGGGCCTGGTCCATGAAAGCTCCCCATGCCTAATTTTGTCCTGCATCCACTGGATGTATGGAGAAAATTTTAGAAAACCTACAGGCTTACAGAGAGACAAGATAAACAATCTTGGGTGCTTGAGTGACTATGTGGGGCATATATTACTCACTGCCTGCATTTCAATGTTAAAGCTTTCTTTGGCAGTAAGCCATTGGAATTTGGGGATCATTTGTTTCAGCAATTATCCCACCCTGATACCCCTTACTGATTATTATTTCTCACTTGGATCTTGATTCTCTCTAGCTATTCCCAAGAAACTGAACAGCACTGAAAAAATTATGCAATGCTGTTGGATAATGTCCCAAACTGGGCTCCCAGTGCTGCTTGGATAGCTTTCTGTGCTTCTGGTCACAAACTCTTCTCAGTTCTTTCATGACCCATTTTAAAGATTCACTTTCCTCTTAACATCTTCTTGATCTTACTCTCAGCATATATATTAGCCTGCCCCTTCAATTAAGTGCTTGTTCAAAATTCATGTTCATTTTTTTCTTATTTTTTAAATCTTCTTTTCCACTTTAACTTTTTTTTTCAAAGTGTCCCTCAGGAGTTTGACCGGGAGAGCAGGAGTTTGATTGCTCACTATGACATGTGCTGACTACCAGGGGCTGGCACAGAACATGGTGGGTAACCAGTGGCAGCAGTGGGGCACTGAGGGAGCTAGGGAAGGAGGAGGCGAGGAGGCAGGGAACCTGATTAGCCCTGATCACCAGCCAGGCCTAGGGACCCTACCCATGCATGAATTTTGTACACTGAGCCTCTAGTTAAGAAATAAAATGGCTAAAATTAAACAGACTGATGATTCCAAAAGTTGACAATACTGTAGAGGAACTGGAACTCTCATTACCACTTAATGGGAATGTAAAATAATAAAACCATTTTGTAAAACTGTTGTCAGATTTCTAAAAACTTTAGTATTAATCTACCATATAATCTAGCCATTCTACTCCTAGTTTCCTGAGTGTCAAAGAGACCTCCAGTGGCATTATGGCCAAAAAGAGGATTTATAATGGGGGTTTTCTGTGGTTTGTAGTGGGGAGTGAGATATAAATACTTTATTTTCTATAAAATATTCAGTAAGGTCTTGGTCAGCCACTAGTTATTGTATGTAAGTTTTTTTTTAATGAAAAGATTGCTGATAATGGGGTTAGACTAGCAACATCTATTGATTACTTACTTTAGTCCAAGTACTATGCTATGCACATTCACATTATCTTTCCCAAATCTTACAATCACCTTGAACAGTAATAATTATTCCACTTTTAAAGATGACGAAAACATATGCCCCCTACTAAAACAAATAACAAAAATCTTGCTAAGAATAATGTACTAGAAGATCCCAACACTTACCTTCTACCCACCAATTAAAGATAAAGCTGCTTATTTTTATCTTTATTTGAAACTTGACCTTATTTTTATCTCCATTTGTGACTCTCAGTGTCAGGTTAAGTATTAGTGACAACTTACTATGGAGTGGGCTTGAGGTTAAAAAAAAAAAAGTTGGCAGGGACAAGTAAAAGACATAGTGCCTACATTTTGTGCTTTGGGGGAGATAGAGAATCAAAAGATATTGTGAAAGTCAAGGCAGATTTCAAAAAACACAGAGAAATGGTATTGATGGGGTAAGTGAAGGAAGTCTTTCCAGAGGAAATGACATTTGAGCTGAGTCTTAAAAGTAATGCTGGCATAGAAGAAAGGGAGAGCAAAGGGAAACAGAGCCACTTTTGTAAGAGGGACAAAAGCATTGAAATGAGAAATCACAGTATCATCCGAGAACATCAGGTAGTTCAGAATGCCTGGAGCCTGGAGCAGATATCTCAGTACATGGGGCATATGGATGAGCATGGGAGATGGTGACAGAGGATCTGACTCCCTGAGAAACTAATCTCATGCTTACCAGCCAAAAGGACCCCAAGTCGGACTCAGCCCCCTACAATCCATCTACAGGAATTTTCTGGCCATTTTTTCCCTTTTGTACATATAACATGGAACTCAGTACTCTAATTTTCATTTCTTTTTCTGTATTTATATGCAATTTACATCAGAAAAAATTATTTCATGATGTAGGGTTTCTTAAATGGACAACTATTGATAAGATATGCTGATTTTGTTCTCAGTTTTGTTCACCTTCTCCAGGGATGAAAAGGGCCTAGGGGCCCTAGAGGGCTGCCTCACACTAACAAAACTTACAACCAAACTGATAAATTAAATGCCTA